>NW_019229402.1:0-3490 GCF_002742605.1 Olea europaea var. sylvestris
TGTTTCCGATCAACCAGTCAAATTTTAGCCCATTCCGACACAGTCGAGAAAAATGACGAAATTGCCCCCGGCGCAATTTTTTTGTTTCCGATCGACTAGTCAAATTTTATCGCATTTCAACACAGTCGCGAAAAATGACTAAATTGACCCCGGCATGATTTTTTTTTTCCGATCAACCATTCAAATTTTAGCCCATTCCGACACAGTCGCGAAAAATTGCGAAATTGCCCCGGGCGCGATTTTTTATTTCCGATCAACCAGTCAAATTTCAGCCATTCCGATAGTCGCGAAAAAAGACAAAATTGCTCCGACGTGATTTTTGTTTCCGATCAACCCGTCAAAATTTAGCCAATTCCGACGCAGTAGCGAAAAATGACGAAATTCACCCGGCGCGGTTTTTGTTCCCGATCAACCTGTCAAATTTGAGCCCATTCCGACACAGGCGCGAAAAATGACGAAATTGCCCCCGGTGCGATTTTTTATTTCCGATCAACCTGTCAAATTTTAGCCCATTCCGACACAGTCACGAAAAATGACGAAATTGCCCCCGACGCAGTTTTTGTTTCTGATCAACCGGTCAAATTTTAGCCCACTCCGACACAGTCGAGAAAAATGACGAAATTGTCCCCGGCGCGATTTTTATTTCCAATCAACCTGCCAAATTTCAGTCCATTCCAACACAGTCGCGAAAAATGACAAAATTGCCCCCGGCGCGATTTTTATTTCCGATCACCCCTGGCGCGGTATTTGTTTCCGATCAACCTGCCAAATTTCAGTCCATTCCAACACAGTCGCGAAAAATGACAAAATTGCCCCCGGCGCGATTTTTGTTTCCGATCAACCAGTCAAATTTTTGCCCATTTCGACACAGTCGAGAAAAATGACGAAATTGCCCCCGGCCCGATTTTTATATCCGTTCAGCTTGGCAAATTTCAGCAAATTTCGAAACAGTCGTGAAAAATGACGAAATCGCCCCTGGCGCGGTATTTGTTTCCGATCAACAAGTCAAATTTTAGCCCATTCCGATACAGTCGAGAAAAATGACGAAATTGCCCCCGGCGCGATTTTTTTGTTTCCGATCGACTAGTCAAATTTTATCCCATTTCGACAAAGTCGCGAAAAATGACTAAATTGCCCAGGCGCTGTTTTTTGTTTCCGATCATCCTGTCAAATTTTAGCCCATTCCGACACATTCTCGAAAAATTACGAAATTGCCCCGGGCGCGATTTTCGTTTCCGATCAACCAGTCAAATTTTAGCCCATTCCGACACATTCGAGAAAAATGACGAAATTGTCTCCAGCGCAATTTTTATTTCGGATCAAGCAGTCAAATTTCAGCCAGTTCCGACAGTCGCGAAAAATGACGAAATTGCCCCGGCGCGATTTTTGTTTCCGATCAACCCGTCAAAGTTTAGCCAATTCCAAAGCAGTAGCGAAAAATGACGAAATTCACCCGGCGCGGTTTTTGTTCCCGATCAACCTGTCAAATTTGAGCCCATTCCGACACAGTCGTGAAAAATGACGAAATTGCCCCGGCGCGATTTTTGTTCCCGATCAACCTGTCAAATTTGAGCCCATTCCGACACAGTCGTGAAAAATGACGAAATTGCCCCGGCGCGATTTTTGTTCCCGATCAACCTGTCAAATTTGAGCCCATTCCGACACAGTCGTGAAAAATGACGAAATTGCCCCGGCGCGATTTTTGTTCCCGATCAACCTGTCAAATTTGAGCCCATTCCGACACAGTCGCGAAAAATGACGAAATTGCCCCCAGCGCGATTTTTTGTTTCCGATCAACCTGTCCAATTTTAGCCCATTACGACACAATTGCGAAAAATGAGGAAATTGCCCACGGCGTGGTTTTTGTTTCCGATCAACCAGTCAAATTTTTGCCCATTTCGACACAGTCGAGAAAAATGACGAAATTGCCCCCGGTGCAACTTTTTTGTTTCCGATCGACTAGTCAAATTTTATCCCATTTCGACACAGTCGCGAAAAATGACTAAATCGCCCCCGGCGCGGTTTTTTGTTTCCGATCAACCTGTCAAATTTTAGCCCATTCCGACACAGTCGAGAAAAATGACGAAATTGCCCCCGGTGCAACTTTTTTGTTTCCGATCGACTAGTCAAATTTTATCCCATTTCGACACAGTCGCGAAAAATGACTAAATCGCCCCCGGCGCGGTTTTTTGTTTCCGATCAACCTGTCAAATTTTAGCCCATTCCGACACAGTCGAGAAAAATGACGAAATTGCCCCCGGTGCAACTTTTTTGTTTCCGATCGACTAGTCAAATTTTATCCCATTTCGACACAGTCGCGAAAAATGACTAAATCGCCCCCGGCGCGGTTTTTTGTTTCCGATCAACCTGTCAAATTTTAGCCCATTCCGACACAGTCTCGAAAAATTACGAAATTGCCCCGAGCGCGATTTTCGTTTCCGATCGACCAGTCAAATTTTAGCCCATTCCGACACAGTCGAGAAAAATGACGAAATTGCCCCCGTCGCGATTTTTTTGTTTACGATCGACTAGTCAAATTTTATCCCATTTCGACACAGTCACGAAAAATGACCAAATTGCTCCCGCCGCTGTTTTTTGTTTCCGATCAACCTGTCAAATTTTAGCCCATTCCGACACAGTCTCGAAAAATTACGAAATTGCCCCGAGCGCGATTTTCGTTTCCGATCGACCAGTCAAATTTTAGCCCATTCCGACACATTCGAGAAAAATAACGAAATTGTCTCCGACGAGATTTTTATTTCCGATCAACCAGTCGAATTTCAGCCCATTCCGGCAGTCGCGAAAAACGACGAAATTGCCCCGGCGCGATTTTTGTTTCCGATCAACCCGTCAAAGTTTAGCCAATTCCGACGCAGTAGCGAAAAATGACGAAATTCACCCGGCGCGGTTTTTGTTCCCGATCAAGCTGTCAAATTTGAGCCCATTCCGACACAGTCGCGAAAAATGACGAAATTGCCCCCGGCGCGATTTTTTGTTTCCGATCAACCTGTCAAATTTTAGCCCATTCCGACACAGTCGCGAAAAATGGCGAAATTGCCCCCGACGCGGTTTTTGTTTCTGATCAACCAGTCAAATTTTAGCCCACTCCGACACAGTCGAGAAAAATGACGAAATTGTCCCCTGCGCGATTTTTATTTCCAATCAACCTGCCAAATTTCAGTCCATCCCGACACCGTCGCGAGAAATGACGAAATTGCCCCGGGCGCGATTTTCGTTTCCGATCAACCAGTCAAATTTTAGCCCATTCCGACACATTCGAGAAAAATGACGAAATTGTCTCTTGCGCGATTTTTATTTCCGATCAACCAGTCTAATTTTAGCCCATTCCGACAGTCGCGAAAAATGACGAAATTTCCTCGGCGCGATTTTTCTTTCCGATCAACCCATCAAAGTTTAGCCAATTCCGACGCAGTCGCGAAAAATGACGAAATTGCCCAAGGCGCGATTTTTGTTCCCGATCAATCTGTCA
>NW_019229403.1:0-3489 GCF_002742605.1 Olea europaea var. sylvestris
GTTTATTCAATAATATACTATTTGATCTAACCTACTAAATATATTGGAGTAAAACCCTTGAACAGGGGGATATTATTATAAGGAAAAAAATCATAAACCAGGCTTTAAGTATAGCTACTTCAAATATTAGGTCCAAAGTTCTAAAATGCAAAAATCACGTTTCTGTTAATTAATTAAGAATATTTTATTAATCAAGTATTTTAAGATCACATATATACGATTCATGGTCACAGATACGTACTTAAAGGTCACAATGTTACATATTATGATATTAATTGGTCACAGATTTTTTCATCGGTCACAGATTGAAAAAATTTAACGTTACAATTTTTTTGTCAGTCACAGATTTTCAAATTAGTTGATCACATATTATTTTTAAGTCACAAGTTATCGAATTTTCAGGTCACGGTTTATTTGTCCATCACAGATTTGGTCACAAATTATTTTTAAATCACAAGTTATAAAATTTTTTGGTCACAGATAAGAAAATAATTGGTCACAAACTACCGTCTCTCGCCACCAACATCGTCTTCGCACCATCGCCAGCACCACAACATCAACGTCATACCACCATCACTACTACCAACACCACCACTACGCCAACACCGCACCACCACTACCATAGCATCAACACTGCCAAAGGTACCGTACACAGTACCAGCAACACCACCACACATACCATCACAAGCAGATCACACCAACCCTTCACAAACTCGCCACTACCGCCAAATCTACCCCAAATCCACCGCACCACCATCAACATCGTCCACCACCAACACCATCAACATCTGTGACTTTTACCGTTCAATGTTCGGCAACACAACTGGTCACGATTCTTGCAACAAATCACTGTTCAACGTTCTGCAAAATCGGTTGCCATCTTCGGTCTGAAAAGCAGTGGAGCAGCACATCTTCTCGACGACGATTCTTCACCCGGCGACGCTACTGAAATTATTGGAGTTTGGAGGATTGGGTGGAGATATTTGGCCGCCGAGCTCCTGGTCGGCGATGACGGCGGGCGGCGACAACATGAAATGATTGCTGGAATGGTACAGACGGGAGAGGGAGGCGAGGGTGTGTTTGAGAGAGAGAGGAATATGAAATGAAATGAATTAGGGTTTTAATATATAGGGACCTGATTTGTGCACAATGAAACTTCATCCCAAACTTTTGAATTGTGATCTTTAAATACTTGGATTTATGTAATTTCCACTTCTTATAATCATGTTAATTAAATATTTTTAAACGAAAAAGTTTAACCAGTTTTGTTTACATAAAAATATTGCTAAAAAAATATGTCTCCTTTATAGAATGTTTATAGAACAATAAATAAAAATATGTAATATTGATTAAAAAATGATCAATTGTGGACCAAAATACATAAATTATGGGCGTTCACATCAGGAAACAGTAGTTAAGAAATATTTGTACATTGTAGACAACGGTGAGGGACATTTTGCAACAAATTTCCAAAAGAATTAATCTAGTGGTACATAATGGGGTGTATCTAGGGGTGTACACTCCTCACATGGGGTGTGGGATCCATCTGAATAAATGTTTTTTATTTGGATGGATCTCACACCCCATGTGAGAGAAGTGTACACGCTTAAATACACTCTTATGTACCACTAACACCATTGTTCCCAAAAACATGGATAAGCATAGAAAAAGGAAAATGAAAGGGAAATGGAAAGAGAGGCCAGCGCAGAGGGAGAAACGGGCAAGAGAAAAATGCCTGTGGACCCTTAGGGCATCTCTAATGATTGCACCATTTTTTGGTGCAAAGTTGCTCCAATGCAATACCAAACTTTGCACCATTTTGGTGTAAAGTGAATAGTATTGCACCATATTTGATGCAGCACTATTCATCACACCATTTTTTGCACCAAATAGTGCAATGTCCATTTTGCTCTTATTTTTCATTTTTCAAGATAATAGTTAAGGGCATTTGTGTCATTTTCGTTCTATAATGATAATAATAATGATAATAATAATGATGATAATAATAATAATTAATTACATTATTAATTATATTATTAAAGTTTATTATTTTTAACAATATAATCAATAATAATTAACGTAATTGTTAATTTAACGTAAAGTTTAATTCGTAAAGTTTACATTTAAAGTTTAATTTAATGTAAAGTTTATATTATTAAAGTTTATTATTTTTGTATATTTAACGTAATTGTTTATCATAAATTAATAATATAATCAATTATTTTTGTCAATTTAAGATAATATATAAAACACGTGAATAATTTAGTAATCAATATATTTGTTAATTTAATGAAGTTATGATTTAGTAATTTATATAGTTATAAAATAAATAAATAAGTTTTTTAAATAACTCCATTGTCAAAAATCGAAAGAATAAATAAAATAATAAATCACTGTTCATTTGATGTAAGTTTTGGTGTAATGGTTAGAGAAAAATTTTGGGTTGGTGTAAAATTTGGTATAAAATGGTGCAAATTTTGGTGCAGCGCTAAAGATAGCCTTAGAGAGTCCGAGACTCCATCAAAATTGAAAAAAATAAAAATTAATTAATTAATAATAATATGATATATGAAAATTCACGCACTATAAGGAAATGTTAGCGACCAACTTACTTCTTTTAAAATGCTAAGATAAAATAAATTTGTTAATAGAATAATGTTATCTCCTATCAGTGGATCCTCTAATTCATTTTCTAGACAATCATCACTGAGATGTAATCCTATTTTTTATTGGTGGGTTCCCTATTTCATTGACCAGCCGACAATATTCTAAAAGAATTTTTCCTTGTGTACACAAGTCAGATTCACAAAACTCAACCAGTTAACTTACAAAGCGTGGGCCCCCTACCAAAATAAAAAATGACCAAAATTAATCCACCCACCCCATTGTGAGGTGTCGATAAGGGTTCTGTTTACACCAAGTGCTTCTCATTCTAAAATTATTATTAATAAAAAAAATAGGTTGAAAGTAAATCACAAGATAACCATATATTGACTATTTATTTCAATGAATTGGCTGTCAGTGCACAATTATTATTTGGAAATGCATTATGTAGAAAACTTATTTTTCATCTCAAGAGGAAATGTATCCTGCTTTTATTTGAAAGTACTTAAAATTTTCATCAATGTCTATAAATATAGTATTATACGTGTCATTATTGACATGAATTTTGGTAACTAAGAAGTGGTCCAAAAGTATATTGTGGAATTCGTGACTTTTTATTATGGTTCGAGCACCTTATTGAGTAATTTTCAAAATAATTAAAAATTTATTTTAGGGATGTACTTTTTAGTATAACTAAGTAGAGAGAGAAATGTGAGTTTGCAATGAAGTTGAAAATAACTTGTTTAATTTTAATAGTGGTGGTATAAATAGAGTGAATGCAAAATATTCGAAGTTCTTCGTAAAAATTTGCACACAAACTGAGAAAAAAAATGTTTAGCACAACTCACAGTTTGGATTTGTCTTTCATTATTGTTATTTATGAAT
>NW_019229404.1:0-3489 GCF_002742605.1 Olea europaea var. sylvestris
TTAGACTAGAAATTCGCCAAAAACGAATAAACCCGAAGTTAACATGAAATGAAAAATCACTTTTCTTTGGCTCGATTCCAATCAAATTGGACAAGCAATTCGCCAAAAACGAACAAACCGGAAGCTATCATGAAATCAAAAACCACTTTTCATTGGCTCGATTCCAATCGATTTAAGCAAGTAATTCGCCAAAAACAAACAAACCCGAAGTTATCATGAAATGAAAAACCACTTGTCTTTGGCTCGATTCTAATCGAATTAGACTACCAATTCGCCACAACGAACAAACCCAAAGTTATCGTGAAATCAAAAGACACTTTTCGTTGGCACGATTCCTATCGATTTAGACAAGAAATTTGCAAAAAATGAACAAACCCGAAGTTCTCATGAAATCAAAAACCACTTTTCATTAGCTCGATTCCAATCGAATTAGACTAGCAATTCGTTAAAACGAAAAAACTCGAATTTATCAAGAAATGAAAAACTACTTTTCGTTGGCTCGATTCCATTCGAATTAGACTAGCAATTCGACAAAAATGAACAAACCCGAAGTCGTCATGAAATGAAAAACCACTTTCCATTGGCTCGATTCCAATCGATTTAGACTAGCAATTCGTAAAAAAGGAAGAAACCTGAAGTTAACATGAAATCAAAAACCACTTTCATTAGCTCGATTCCAATCGAATTAGACTAGCAATTCGCAAAAACGAGCAAACTCGAAGTTATCAAGAAATGAAAAATCACTTTTCTTTGGCTCGATTCCAATCGAATTAGACTAGCAATTCACCAAAAATGAACAAACCCAATGTTATCAAGAAATGAAAAACCACTTTCCTTTGGCTCGATTCCAATCGAATTAGGCTAGCAATTTGCCAAAAATAAACAAACTCAAAGTTATCATGAAATGAAAAACAACTTTTCATTGGCTCGATTCGAATCGAATGAGACTAGAAATTCGCCAAAATGAACAAACCCGAAGTTATCATGGAATGAAAAATCCTTTTTCATTGGATCGATTCCAATGATTTCGACTAGTAATTCGCCAAAAATGAACAAATCCGAAGTTATCATGAAATCAAAAACCACTTTTCATTACATGGATTCCAATTGAATTAGACTAGCAACTCGTCAAAAACGAACAAACCCGAAGTTATCAAGAAATGGAAAACCCCTTTTCTTAGGCTGGATTACAATCAAATTAAACTAGCAATTCAACAAAAATGAACAAACCCGAAGCTATTATCAAATGAAAAACAACTTTTTATTAGCTCTATTCCAATCGATTTAGACTAGCAATTCTTCAAAAATGAACAAGCCCGAAGTTATCATGAAATCCAAAACAACTTTACAATGGCTCGATTCCAATCGATTTATACTAGCAATTCGCCAGAAAAAGAACAAACCCAAAGTTGTCATGAAATGAAAAACCACTTTTCATTGACTCGATTCCAATCCATTTAAACTAGCAATTCGCCAAAAATAAACAAACCCGGAGTTATCATGAAATGAAAAATCACTTTTCATTGGCTCAATTCCAATCGAATTAGACTAGCAATTCGTCAAAAATGAACAAACCTGAAGTTATCATGAAATCAAAAACAGCTTTACATTGGCTCGATTCCAATCGAATTAGACTAGCATTTTGCCAAAAAGGAACAAACCCAAAGTTATCATGAAATCAAAAACCACTTTTCATTAGCTCAATTCCAATCGAATTAGACTAGCAATTCGTCGAAATCAACATACCCGAAGTTATCACGAAATGAAAAACCACTTTTCATTGGATTGATTCCGAACGATTTGGACTAGTAATTCGCCAAAAATGAACAAACCCAAAGTTATCATGAAATCAAAAACCACTTTTCTTTGGCTAGATTCCAATCGAATTAGACTAGCAATTCGCCAAAAATGAACAAACCCGAAGTTACCAAGAAATGAAAAACCACTTTTCTTTGGCTCGATTCCAATCGCATTAGATTAGCAATTCGCCAAAAATGAACAACCCCGAAGTTATCATGAAATTAAAAGCCACTTTTTGTTGGATCGATTCCGAATTTAGACTAGTAATTCGTCAAAAATGAACAAACCCGAAGTTATCATGAATTCAAAAGCAACTTTTCATTGGCTTGATTCCAATCCGATTAGACTAGCAATTCAACAAAAACAAACAAACACAAGGTTATCATGAAATGAAAAACTACTTTTCATTGGCACGATTCCAATCGAATTAGACTAGCAATTTACTAAAAACAAACAAACTCGAAGTTATCATGAAATCAAAAACAACCTTGCATTGGCTCAATTCCAGACGATTTAGACAAGCAATTCGCCAAAAAGAACAAACCCGAAGTTATCATGAAATGAAAAACCACTTTTCATTGCCTCAATTCAAATCGATTTAGACTAGCAATTTGCCGAAAATGAAAAAACCCGAAGTTATCATGAAATGTAAAACCACTTTTCTTTGGCTCGATTCCAATCTAATTAGACTAGCAATTCGCTAAAAACGAACAAACCCGAAGTTATCATGAAATCAAAAACCACTTTTCATTTCCTCAATTCCAATCCATTTAGACTAGGAATTCGTCAAAAATGAACAAACCCAAGTTATCATGAACTCAAAAATAACTTTTAATTGGCTCGATTCCAATCGAATTAAACTAGCATTTCGCCAAAAAGGAACAAACACGAAGTTATCTTGAAATCAAAAACTACTTTTCATTGGCTCGATTCCAATTGAATTAGACTAGCAATTCGTGAAAATGAACAAACCCAAAGTTATCACGAAATGAAAAACCACTTTTCATTGGCTGGATTCCAATCTATTTAGACTAGCAATTCGACAAAAAGTAACAAACCCGAAGTTAAGAAGAAATGATAAAATACTTTTCTTTGGCTCGATTCCAATCGAATTAGACTAGCAATTCGCCAAAAATGAACAAACTCGAAGTTATCATGAAATGAAAAACAACTTTTCATTGGCTCGATTCCAATTGAAATGGACTAGCAATTCGACAAAAACGAACAAACCCGAAGTTATCCTAAAATGAAAAACCACTTTTCATTGGCTCGATTCCATTTGAAATAGACTAGCATTTCGACAAAAATGAACAAACCCGAAGTTATCATGAAATGAAAAACCACTTTTCATTGGCTCAATTCCAATCGAATTAGACTAGCAATTCGCCAAAAATGAACAAACCCGAAGTTATCATGAAATCAAAAACATCTTTTCGTTTGCTCGATTCCAATCAAATTAGACTAGCAATTCGACAAAAAGGAACAAACCCGAAGTTATCATGAAAGGAAAAAACCACTTTTCATTGGCTCGATTCATATCGAATTAGACTAGTAATTTGCCAAAAACAAACAAACCCGAAGTCACCATGAAATTAAAAATAATTTCTCATTGGCTCGATTCCAATCGAATTAGACTAGCAATTCGCCAAAACGAACAAACCCGAAGTTATCATGAAATGAAAACCCAGT
>NW_019229405.1:0-3489 GCF_002742605.1 Olea europaea var. sylvestris
ATGGGCTAAAATTTGACTTGTTGGTCGGAAACAAAAACTGCGCCAGGGATAATTTCGTCAATTTTCGCGACTGTGTCGGAATGAGCTCAAATTTGACATGTTGATCGGGAACAAAAACCGCGCTGGGTGAATTTCGTCATTTTTCGCAACTGCATCGAAATTGGCTAAAATTTGACAGGTTGATAGAAAACAAAAATCGCGCCGGGGACAATTTCGACATTTTTCGCGACGGTGTCGGAATGGGCTAAAATTTGACTGGTTGATCGGAAACAAAAATCACTCCGGGGGCAATTTCATCATTTTTCGAGACTGTGTCGGAATGGGCTGAAATTTGACAGGTTGATCGGGAACAAAAATCGCGCCGGGTGAATTTCGTCATTTTTCGCAACCGTGTCGGAATTGGCTAAAATTTGACAGATTGATCGAAAACAAAAATCGCGCCGGGGACAATTTCGACATTTTTCGCGACGGTGTCGGAATGAGCTAAAATTTAACTGGTTGATCGGAAATAAAAACCGCGTCAGGGGCAATTTCATCATTTTTCGCGACTGTGTCGGAATGGACTGAAATTTGACAGGCTGATCGGAAACAAAAAACCGCGCCGGGGTAATTTCGTCATTTTTCTCGACTATGTCGGAATGGGCACAAATTTGACAGGTTGATCGGAAACAAAAATCGCGCTCGGTAATTTCGTCATTTTTTGCGACTGTGTCGGAATGGGCTCAAATTTGACAGGTTGATCGGAAACAAAAATCGCGCCGGGGACAATTTCGACATTTTTCACGACGGTGTCGGAATGGGCTAAAATTTGACTGGTTGATCGGAAACGAAAATCGCTCGGGGGGCAATTTCATCATTTTTCGAGACTGTGTCGGATTGGGCTGAAATTTGACAGGTTGATCGGGAACAAAAATCGCGCCGAGTGAATTTCGTCATTTTTCGCAACTGTGTCGGAATGGGCTTAAATTTGACAGGTTGATCGGGAACAAAAACCGCGCCGGGGGCAATTTCGTCATTTTTCCCGACTGTGTCGGAATGGGCTGAAATTTGACAGGTTGATCGGGAACAAAAACCGCGCCGGGGGCAATTTCGTCAGTTTTCGCGACGGTGTCGGAATCGACTAAAATTTGACTGATTGATCGGAAACAAAAATCGCGTCGGGGGCAATTTCGTCATTTTTCCCGACTGTGTCGGAATGGGCTAAAATTTGAAAGGTTGATCGGAAACAAAAAATCACGCTGGGGGCAATTTCGTCATTTTTCTCGACTGTGTCGGAATGGGCTGAAATTTGACAGGTTGATCGGACAGAAAAATCACTCAGGGTCAATTTCGTCATTTTTCTCGACAGTGTCGGAATGTGCTAAAATTTTTGAGGTTGATTGGAAACAAAAAACCGCGCAGGGGCAATTTCGTCATTTTTCGCGACTATGTCAGAATGGGCTAAATTTTGACTGCTTGATCGGAAACAAAAATCGCGCCGGGGGCAATTTCGTCATTTTTCTCGACTGTGTCGGAATTGGCTGAAATTTGGCAGGTGGATTGGAAATAAAAATCTCGGAGGAGGCAATTTCGTCATTTTTCTCGACTTTGTCGGAATGGGCTAAAATTTGACTTGTTGGTCGGAAACAAAAACTGCGCCAGGGGTAATTTCGTCAATTTTCGCGACTGTGTCGGAATGAGCTCAAATTTGACATGTTGATCGGGAACAAAAACCGCGCTGGGTGAATTTCGTCATTTTTCGCAACTGCATCGGAATTGGCTAAAATTTGACAGGTTGATAGAAAACAAAAATCGCGTCGGGGACAATTTCGACATTTTTCGCGACAGTGTCGGAATGGGCTAAAATTTGACTGGTTGATCGGAAACAAAAATCACTCCGGGGGCAATTTCATCATTTTTCGCGACTGTGTCGGAATAGGCTAAAATTTCACAGGTTGATTGGAAACAAAAAATCGCACCGGGGGCGATTTTGTCATTTTTCCCGACTGTGTCGGAATGGGCTGAAATTTGACAGGTTGATCGGAAGCAAAAATCGCGCAGGGGGCAATTTCGTCATTTTTCTCGACAATGTCGGAATGTGCAAAAATTTGAGAGGCTTATCGAAAACAAAAAATCGAGCCGGGGGCAATTTCGTCATTTTTCACGACTGTGTCGGAATGGGCTAAAATTTGACAGGTTGATCGGAACCAAAAAACCACGCCGGGGGCGATTTCGTCATTTTTCGCGACTGTGTCGGAATGGGCTAAAATTTGACAGGTTGATCGGAACCAAAAAACCACGCCGGGGGCGATTTCGTCATTTTTCGCGACTGTGTCGGAATGGGCTAAAATTTGACAGGTTGATCGGAACCAAAAAACCACGCCGGGGGCGATTTCGTCATTTTTCGCGACTGTGTCGGAATGGGCTAAAATTTGACAGGTTGATCGGAACCAAAAAACCACGCCGGGGGCGATTTCGTCATTTTTCGCGACTGTGTCGGAATGGGCTAAAATTTGACAGGTTGATCGGAACCAAAAAACCACGCCGGGGGCGATTTCGTCATTTTTCGCGACTGTGTCGGAATGGGCTAAAATTTGACAGGTTGATCGGAAACAAAAATCGCGCCGGGTTCAATTTCGACATTTTTCGCGCCTGTGTCGGAATGGGCTCAAATTTGACTGGTTGATCGGGAACAAAAACAGCGCCTGGGCTAATTTCGTCATTTTTCGCTACTGTGTCGGAATTGGCTGAAATTTGGCAGGTTGATCGGAAATAAAAATCGCGTCGGGGGCGATTTCGTCATTTTTCGCGACGGAGTCGGAATGGGCTAAAATTCGACAGGTTGATCGGAAACAAAAACCGCGCCGGGGGTAATTTCGTCATTTTTCGCGACGGAGTCGGAATGGGCTAAAATTCGACAGGTTGATCGGAAACAAAAACCGCGCCGGGGGTAATTTCGTCATTTTTCGCGACGGAGTCGGAATGGGCTAAAATTCGACAGGTTGATCGGAAACAAAAACCGCGCCGGGGGTAATTTCGTCATTTTTCGCGACGGAGTCGGAATGGGCTAAAATTCGACAGGTTGATCGGAAACAAAAACCGCGCCGGGGGTAATTTCGTCATTTTTCGCGACGGAGTCGGAATGGGCTAAAATTCGACAGGTTGATCGGAAACAAAAACCGCACCAGGGGTAATTTCGTCAATTTTCGCGACTGTGTCGGAATGAGCTCAAATTTGACAGGTTGATCGGAAGCAAAAATCGCGCAGGGGGCAATTTCGTCATTTTTCTCGACAATGTCGGAATGTGCAAAAATTTGAGAGGCTGATCGAAAACAAAAAATCGAGCCGGGGGCAATTTCGTCATTTTTCACGACTGTGTCAGAATGGGCTAAAATTTGACAGGTTGATCGGAAAGAAAAATCGCGCCGGGGGTAATTTCGTCATTTTTCGCGACTGTGTCGGAATGGGCTAAAATTTGAAAGGTTGATCGGAAACAAAAAATCACGCTGG
>NW_019229406.1:0-3489 GCF_002742605.1 Olea europaea var. sylvestris
ACGGACAGCGTGTACAAAAGTTGCGCTCAATTCTTCGTCCGCCGACTCTCCTAGCGTTCTAAATATGCAAGTGCTCATTCTTTTGAAAAATTGCCAAAATCCCTCATACGTCATGACGAAGAAGTGAGTTCAATCCAAAACGGTCGCTACATTTCCAAAAATTACTTATGGACGCAAAATGGACACCGTGGGCAAAAGTTACGCTCAATTCTTCGTCCGCCGACTCTCCAAGCATTCTAAATATGCAAGTGCTCATTATTTCAAAAAATTGCCAAAATCCCTCGTACGTCACAACGAAGTGGTGAGTTCAATCAAAAACAGTCGCTACATTTCCAAAAAGTTCTTATGGGCCCAAAACGGACACCGTGTACAAAAGTCACGCTCAATTCTTCGTACGCCGACAATCCAAGCGTTCCAAATATGCAAGTGGTCATCTTTCGAAAAATGGCCAAAATCCCTCATACGTCACGACGAAGTGGTGAGTTCAATCCAAAACGGTCACTGCGCTCAATTCTTCATCCGTCGACTCTTCAAGCATTCTAAATATGCAAGTGCTCATTCTTTCAAAAAATCGCCAAAATCCCTCGTACGTCACGACGAAGTGGTGAGTTCAATCCAAAATGGTCGCTACATTTCCAAAAAGTTCTTATGGGCCCAAAACGGACACCGTGTGCAAAAGTTACGCTCAATTCTTTGTACGCTATCAATCAAAGCGTTCCATATATACAAGTTCTCATTCTTTTGAAAAATGGCCAAAATTCGTCATACGTCACGACGAAGTGGTTAGTTCAATCCAAAACGGTCGCTACATTTCCAAAAAGTACTTATGGACGCAAAACGGACACCGTGTGCAAAAGTTGCACTCAATTCTTCGTCCGCCGACTCTCCAAGCGTTCTAAATATGCAAGTGCTCATTATTTCAAAAAATTGCGAAAATCCCTCGTACGTCACGACGAAGTGATGAGTTCAATCCAAAACGGTTTCTACATTTCCAAAAAGTTCTTATGGGACCAAAACGGACTCCGTGTGCAAAAGTTACGCTCAATTCTTTGTACGCTATCAATCAAAGCGTTCCATATATGCAAGTTCTCATTCTTTTGAAAAATGGCCAAAATTCGTCATACGTCACGACGAAGTGGTTAGTTCAATCCAAAACGGTCGCTACATTTCCAAAAAGTACTTATGGACGAAAAACGAACACCGTGTGCAAAAGTTGCACTCAATTCTTCGTCCGCCGACTCTCCAAGCGTTCTAAATATGCAAGTGCTCATTCTTTCGAAAAATTGCCAAAATCCTCGTACGTCACGACGAAGTGATGAGTTCAATCCAAAACGGTCGTTACATTTCCAAAAAGATCTTATGGGCCCAAAACGGACACCGTGTGCAAAAGTTACGCTCAATTCTTTGTACGCTGTCTATCCAAGCGTTCCATATACGCAAGTGCTCATTCTTTCGAAAAATGGCCAAAATCCCTCATACGCCAGGATGAAGTGGTGAGTTGAATCCAAAACGGTCGCTACATTTCCAAAAAGTACTTATGGACGCAAAACGGACACCGTGTGCAAAAGTTGCGCTCAATTCTTCGTCCGTCGACTCTCCAAGCGTTCTACATATGCAAGTGCTCATTCTTTCGAAAAATGGCCAAAATTCCTCGCACGTCACGACGAAGAGATGTGTTCAATCCAAAACAGCCGCTACCTTTCCAAAAAGTACTTATGGACGCAAAATGGACACCATGTGCAAAAGTTACGCTCAATTCTTCGTCCGCCGACTCTCCAAGCGTTCTAAATATGCAAGTGCTCATTCTTTCGAAAACTGGCCAAAATTCCTCGCACGTCACGACGAAGAGATGTGTTCAATCCAAACCAGCCGCTACATTTCCAAAAAGTACTTATGGACGCAAAATGGACTCCGTGTGCAAAAGTTACTCTCAATTCTTCGTCCGCCGACTCTCCAAGCGTTCTAAATATGCAAGTGCTCATTCTTTCGAAAACTGGCCAAAATTCCTCGCACGTCACGACGAAGAGATGTGTTCAATCCAAACCAGCCGCTACATTTCCAAAAAGTACTTATGGACGCAAAATGGACTCCGTGTGCAAAAGTTACTCTCAATTCTTCGTCCGCCGACTCTCCAAGCGTTCTAAATATGCAAGTGCTCATTCTTTCGAAAACTGGCCAAAATTCCTCGCACGTCACGACGAAGAGATGTGTTCAATCCAAACCAGCCGCTACATTTCCAAAAAGTACTTATGGGCCCAAAACGGACACCGTGTGCAAAAGTTACGCTCAATTCTTTGTACGCTGTCAATCCAAGCGTTCCATATATGCAACTGCTCATTCTTTCGAAAAATGGCCGAAATCCTTCATACGTCACGACGAAGTGGTGAGTTCAATCCAATACGGTCGCTACAGTTCCAAAAAGTACTTATGGACGCAAAACGGACACCGTGTGCAAAAGTTGCACTCAATTCTTCGTCCGCTGACTCTCCAAGCGTTCCATATATGCAAGTGCTCATTCTTTTGAAAAATGGCCGAAATCCCTCATACGTCACGACGAAGTGGTGAGTTCAATCCAAAACAGTCGCTACATTTCCAAAAAGTACTTAACGACGTAAAACGGACACCGTGTGCAAAAGTTGCGCTCAATTCTTTGTCCGCCGACCCTCCGAGCGTTCCAAATATGCAAGTGCTCATTCTTTCGAAAAATTGCCAAAATCCCTCGTACGTCATGACGAAGTGGTGAGTTCAATTCAAAACGGTCGCTACATTTCCAAAAAGTACTTATCGACGTAAAACGGACGCCGTGTGCAAAAGTTGCGCTCAATTCTTTGTCCGCCGACCCTCCGAGCGTTCCAAATATGCAAGTGCTCATTCTTTCGAAAAATGGCCAAAATCCCTCGTACGTCATGACGAAGTGGTGAGTTCAATTCAAAACGGTCGCTACATTTCCAAAAAGTACTTATCGACGTAAAACGGACGCCGTGTGCAAAAGTTGCGCTCAATTCTTTGTCCGCCGACCCTCCGAGCGTTCCAAATATGCAAGTGCTCATTCTTTCGAAAAATGGCCAAAATCCCTCGTACGTCATGACGAAGTGGTGAGTTCAATTCAAAACGGTCGCTACATTTCCAAAAAGTACTTATCGACGTAAAACGGACGCCGTGTGCAAAAGTTGCGCTCAATTCTTTGTCCGCCGACCCTCCGAGCGTTCCAAATATGCAAGTGCTCATTCTTTCGAAAAATGGCCAAAATCCCTCGTACGTCACGATGAAGTGGTGAGTTCAATCCAAAACGGTCGCTACATTTCCAAAAAGTACTTATGGGCCCAAAACGAACATCGTGTGCGAAAGTTACGCTCAATTCTTCGTCCGCCGACTCTCCAAGCGTTCTAAATATGCAAGTACTCATTCCATCAAAAAATGGCCAAAATCACTCGTACGTCACGATGAAGTGGTGAGTTCAATCCAAAACGGTCGCTACATTTCCAAAAA
>NW_019229407.1:0-3488 GCF_002742605.1 Olea europaea var. sylvestris
AACACTATGCGCACAATATCAATAAGATAATTTGAGTATAAATTAGAAAAATATATATAAGAGAATTTGTCTAATTGTCGTGTACATGTCAAAATGTCCATCAACACAAGGAACCTCAATTAAATTTAGGTTCATTGTAAATGTATGGGTAAGTTAGGTGGGCAAAATATAATTGCCTGCTATAGTCACATTATTTGTGCAACAAATAACACCTCATGAGGTGGTCGAATTTGTGGAGTAGGTGAGCGTGGAGGTCTTTGGTCACGAGTTCATTTCCTCTTACCAACATTTTCTCGGTTGAGCCTGTCGCACAGGACTTGCCTAGTGCGGTTTATCTGGCTGGTGTGATTTGCAAACTATTGCGTCAGTTCAAGAGTTTATCCAGTGCGCACTCGAAGGGTAGCGGCTGTGGGTTCTTCCGTAATTAAGGGGGAAAAAAAAAAACAATAGTGCGCCATAGTTGGTCCTCGTATCTCCCCGCAACCAAGGTAATAAAATAAATGGCTCCAACAATTTTTTTTTTAAATATTACTTTTATTGAAATATCAAAATTCCATATATTACTAATTTATTTACAAAGATGAAGCCAGAGGGTTAAATAGACAAATTATATTTCAATCTTATTCCTTGTTTCATATTCGTACATGATATGAATTTTATTTCGAAACAATTCGATTTGCAACAGAGCTGAGGACAGGGGCCGAGGTGTCGCGATAGGGGCCCTTGATCTGATTTTTTGATCTAATCAAAACATCAAATCAAGGGCTGAGGTGGTGCCACCTCGGCCCCTGTCCCAAATCCTGTTACAAGGCCCTGTTGCTTTAGCATAAACCTTGCAAAACATTGTCTCCATTACTCTGTCAAAACTAACAGTACAATTGACGTGGCAAACAATGCACCTCTGTAGCATTTAAAAATATCTAAACCCTACTTGTCATCGAATTAATGACTTATCCTTTGTTCAACAAGTTTATAAATGAATAATGATATATAACTTCATTGGAGTTGTAACCCTAGTTTAAGTAACATTAACGGCACCTAGATTGAAATTGCAACTTCAGTTAGGCTAAATAGTATTAATCTTTATAAATAGTTTATAAATAAGAATTAGTAATAAATCTTATGAAACATGTCAATAATATTGTGTAGTAATTATGAATATATGATTAAAATAAATATTTAATTTTAGCCGAATCTATAAATCAATTTATAAATAATAATCTGATGGTTGGTCTAATTGATAGCTCACATGCCTGATCAGTGTTGCAGTTGGAGAAATAATATAGCTGTATTTTTGCTGTATCTATTTAATGTTGTACCATTGTGGGAATTTCAAGAGCCGAAAGCATTCTTCATTTATTCGGACGCTGCTGGGTAGTTCACTGCAATCAAACTTTTGTACCAATTTTCTAACCAACCAAATAATATCAGTGATGGGTTGCCATTTATTTCAATCAATTTGCATGACTATTTTCGGTAAAATTATTATTTTCTTTCATACGTATGGACGAAAATTTCCAAAACTATATATTAATTGGAAGCGTAAAGGCTCGTTCTTGTCCCCTTCAATTGGCTTGTAATTAATGGTCTCCTAAGAGCATAGATAATAAGGGGATTGTTAACTAAGACTCCCAACGTCCACAAAATTAGACTTTTTTCCATTTTTATGCAATTACAAAAATGTAATTAATATAGTTGAAAATATAAAATTTTCTTATATTTTTCTTAATATACCCCTATATTAATTAATTGTTTAAATATGAATAGTTCATATTTATTGATAACAAGACACATTAAATAGGGATACATAAAAAAACAAAGAAATCAACGCTACTATCAATAAAGAAAGTGACATATAATTTGGGACGTACAAAAAACAAAAGAAAAGAAAGCAAACCTATTTTTATGGAACGGAGAAAATACATCCACATGTTAAGTTTAGCTAGTGTATGGCTATCTAAGTGGACTCTACAAATTTAGCAACTCAACCTTTTGTTGAACAAACCAACGTGTGTATACTCTCTTTGATATTTTTTATTTTTTTTTTGATAAGTTCAATAGATAGATTAAATATTCAAAATTTTATATTGTGATAAGTTCAATAAATTTATTTTACATTGAATGTATCTATTTTATATTTAAAGGTTATATATTTTTTTAGAAAGGATTATTAGCACAAAATATTCCTATATTTGACGTTCATTGTGCAAAACGTCCTTGTGTTACCTTTTTTCTTTCTTTCTCCTTTTTTTTTTGTTGCTTTTTCACCTTTATCTTAGGTCACTTTTAACTTTGAGTTGAACTTAATTCCCAATTATTTACTTATTTATTAGATCACTTTAATTTTGTATTTAACTTTAAGATAGCATTTATACACAATTAATTACATATGTAGGTTCATATGACAAATTAATATTTTTCCCAACATTATACAAGCTCACCGAACGAGAAGGAAAGTATGGATGGTTTCCAAGTGTTGCTTGGATCAATAAATTGTATGCACTGGACATGACATGCACACACAAGGATAATCATCATAAGCCTACACTCATATTAGAAGCAGTTGCACCAAAAATTCTAAAGATATGGCATGCATTTTTTTGGTAAGGAGATGCTATATGTACCAAATCATTTATCAAATGGATGACTGAATTGACAAGTGTCAAGCCTTTATTGGAGTGGACGGGCGCCCCTCCAATAAGGGGCACCACTTGTCAATTCGATCAAAAATTAGGTAACACATTTGGTACAAGTAGATTAATTTTTGGTATACTAGGTTCGCGCAATGACTTGAATATTTTCTATCATTGTCCAGTATTTGACGTTATTATCCACGGTAATATGCCTCATGTTAATTATGAGGTGAATAGGCGTCAATATGCATTGGGATATTATCTTGTTCGATGCAAACTATTACGCTCCCAACTACCGAAAAAGAGAAGTTTGCTCGAAAGCTAGAGGCTATTAGGAAGGATGTTGAACGAGCATTTTGGCCTGCTGCAAATAATAAGGTGGGGAATAACGAAATGACATGTGCATTATTGGAAAGATTATCTTTGTATTAATTATAAATGAAAGTGTGCATCATACTTCACAACATGATCATTGACGATGATTCAATCTCATAACGTTTGCCTCGGTTGATCAGAACATGTGATGGCATCTTCTTATTGTTGGAATTTTGCTGAAAATTTTGTACTATTGGAAACTTAAGCCAAATTTAAATCACTTAAATACGTGAATTATTGAAAAAATACATAGAATAGTATGGAATATTCTAAAAATTATTTGGCTGAAAAGGTATCTTTCTATATGAAAAATTATGACTTTTGGTATTATCATTTTCCAAGAGACGCGTCTCTTTAAATATAGAGACAAATTTCAATAGTTGTGTGTCTTCCATAGGTTGTGTCTTTTGAGACAAACATTTTCAACATATATATATTGACCCCATATGTTTGGATTTAATAATTCAGAAATTTTAATTC
>NW_019229408.1:0-1516 GCF_002742605.1 Olea europaea var. sylvestris
GGGGGGGGGGGGGGGGGGGGGTGGGGGTGTTGGAATTCATAATGGATACTATGATATTCAGGCATATTTCCAACAAAAAAGAGATCAAAATGTAAATTCACAAGTAGTCTGCTCAAGTCAAAGAGATTCAATCAAGAAAGAAAAAAATACTCCTAAAATGTATTACAGAATTAAAAAATAAATAAATAAATAAATACGAAGAAGGCCATATATAGTCAAAGGGCAGCTAAAACCAGAAACTCTAAAGGTAAAAAGTAATGTGAACATTAGAACATGAACAATTTTCTTAAAAATGTTAATTTTTAATTCTTTATTAAACCGGAACCGAAATTGTTGATTAAGAATCAAGAAATTAATCAAATAGGGTTCTTCCATAAACGCAAGCTAAAAACTTTCTTACCATTTCATATCACTCTTTTTCAAAAGAGAAGAAAACACTCAATTGAAAACACTAAATTGTATTAAAAGATAGTAATCCACAATCATTTAAGGAAATAATAATCAGGGTATGACGGAGAGCTCCTCTTACTAACCTTATAAAATTGAACTCAAGAATCGATATCAGAGCTCTAATTGCTTGTTTAACAATTCGATTAGTCTAGAGATCAGACGCGTAATTGAACCCGACTGCAATTGAAAGATCAATCAGATTTCAAGACGATATTCTCGTATCCACTACCTTTCTTTTTCCTTTTTTCTGCGCAGCAACAAATTCACGAAAATAATAAAGCTCCAAAAAACAGAAACCAAGAATGAGATCTCTATAAAGACTTTAATATCCGCACCCACACGATTTATTGTGGCCCAAATCAAGAATCAGTGACCCCAGTCTTTGGATTTTCTGTGATCAGTTGTATGCGGAAGTTTTTTTTGTGGAATACAAGGCTGAGGATTTTCTGTGCAGTCCAATAAAAATCTAGAATTTTTTATTTGGTCGTTGAATATTCCAAAAAAAAACATAGGCATAGATATTATATTTTATTTTTGTAAAAGAGCGTACATATACACGTTTGGATAAGTTTAAACTATTTACTGATAAGCAAACAACTTTTACATCAATAATTAAGGGATAATCTCATTTTTGGTCGCTCAACTTTTACTGAAATTTCAATTGAATCATCTAACTTTAATTTGTCATAATAAATTTGCTGACTACATTTTATTTGAGTTAATTGTTTCAATGCAAGGAGAATTTTGGATAGCATCATGTTTCATTCATATTTGCTTCAATTTGCATCCCATCACTCACTTAACTTTATATTGTTGCACTTCATTGCTCATCAAGTTACTCCCGTCACTAACACCTGCAACGATGGAATTGACATATGGCTATTAAATGGACACGTCACACTAAAATTGCAAATTGGCTGCCACGTTTGAATTGCTGGGATATGGATAATGAGAT
The DNA here is from genome assembly GCF_002742605.1 of Olea europaea var. sylvestris. Classification (NCBI taxonomy): domain Eukaryota; kingdom Viridiplantae; phylum Streptophyta; class Magnoliopsida; order Lamiales; family Oleaceae; genus Olea; species Olea europaea. The sequence continues at coordinate 1,406 of NW_019229408.1, forward strand.
GCATGATTACAAGTAACTTCTATAGTATTGAAAGCAAAATTTTCCCAAAAATCCTCAAAAATTGAAGAACCCTAACTTGATAAAATCTTCTACTCGACCAGAAAGATACCC
>NW_019229408.1:8203-12547 GCF_002742605.1 Olea europaea var. sylvestris
GCTTTAGAAATAAAAAATTCGTGCCTGAAACTCTGTTTTTTAGTAGTGATATATACATGATAAAGTTGGTCTTCTTACAATATTTTTTCTCACTATGAAAGTAAAATAAAAATAAATAATAAATTGAGTTCAAAATATAGAAAATAAAAATTCAAGAGAAAATAATTTTCAATACGTCTATACTTTGCAATGACCATTGACAAGGCTCAAAGACAAACGGTGCCTACTGTTAGAATATAACTTCTTGAACATGTACTCTCTCACGGGCTACTCTATGTCGCATTTTTTCGCATAGTTTCAATGCAAGCAATAAAAGTTTTCATAGAAAAAAAAATTGCTGTGAGACGTTGACAAAAAAAATTATCTACAAAAAATAATTATTGTGATCAAAATATTACATTTCAGATTACGCAATATTTTCACAATATATTCATAACTTTATAAAAAAAATTATTCATATACATCCTTCAAAGCTAACCATTCATCATTTACCCATAAACTAAGACACATTTTTTCCAGCCAGACGACCAAACTCTGCCTCCTGTTTTGACCTAGGATGTATATGTGCTAACTAACTTGTCATTTGAGATGTGTTATGTATATATGGGTGAAATTCTGTCTGCCACGGCATTGCAGTGTATCTTTCTCTTTGTTGTGGCATTTGAGGTGCCCTTTCTATCACTGTGGGACCTCTTGGTCCTGTATAACGTCTGTGGGCTGGAAAAGGGCTTTGAGATCTATACAAAATGTTCTCAATCTGTTCATGTCGCCCTTGTTTCATAAAAACATCCAACACAAATTCCTTAAGGGTAACAGTGGTACCAATACTGTAGTTCATCATTTGACTTAGCAAATTGGCAGCAGCGTCATAATGTCACACTCAATGAGCCCCTAATTATGATATCGTAGATCATAACATCAGGTCTTGGTTCTTTATCACTCGTTTTTTACAAAATTGAGACATAGGCAAGAACCATACCCTTCTCAATCATGAACTTGAACCACTTATTTGCATAAATTGGAATGACCCTCAAACCAGCCTCAACCAAAGTGCAAGTTGTTAAACTCCTTCCAATGTTTATATCCATGGTACCTATTAAAAGGAGAAGAAAACAATAAATAAAAAAAAGAAAAAAGATCAACATTAGACCTTCTTCTTTTTTATTCTTAAACTCCAATTCAAGTCACATGTATATTTCAACTCCTTTTGGCTTAATTAATGTTTTCCTTTAACTAGGCTAAGTGTCGATGATGAAGTTGACCCACAAACTAAATTGAAACGTGCCTAAATTTAATGCAAACTAATAATCAAAAATACAATGCAGTGCAAAAGGCAGAATAAATAAAATGAAAAGGGTTGGGTCGGCTCCCAATAAACGCATAATTTATAGTCTTTAGCTATACTTTATGGAGGAATTGATCATGGTGGTTCAAATAGGTCTCTTGAGCCCTTGCAATTTCAGTCTTGCGTCTTTTTTTTGCCCTCCGGATTTTGAATTTTCCATTCTCCTCTCAACCAAGGCTTCCTAGGTTTTTAGACTTCGTTTCATTTGAGTTGTGATGCACATTTTTAGTAATATACTTGTACTCTTCCTAGACTAATGGTTTCTTAGGTAGATTATGTAGTTTAAAGATCTCATATGCATCCTTTACCGTCATGGTTAGCTCACATTTCTCAATATTAATCAAGGTTCGACTTGTTGCTAAAAAAGGCCGGCCTAAGATTATTGGCATATCATGGTCATCTTCGAAGTCCATAACAAGGAAGTCCGCTGGGAATATCAACTTCTCAACCTTGATGAGCACATCTTCAATCTTATCTGCCAACTGCAGCGTCATATTCGATCATTTAACTTCCTCAACTCCTAGTTTCCTGAAAATTGACAAAGGCATTAAGTTTACACTTTCACCTCTATCACATAAAGCACTAAAATAAATTTTTTTGCCTAGTGAAATAAGTAAAGTGAAACTTCATGGATCTTTGAGTTTTGGTGGAAATTTATTTTACAGCATTGCACTGCTTTCGTCGGTCAATACCACTTCTTCTTTATCTAGAAGCTTTCTTTTCTTAGAAATCACGACCTTTAGGAATTTTGCATATATCGGGATATGTTGAATTGCGTCGATGAATGGAATGTTGATTTGAAGCTTTTTCAACATATTCATGAACTTCTCGAATTGATCATCGAGTTTTCTCTTTTGCAGACCTTGTGAATGGCAGAGTTTGCACAAATTCTTTAGTATGAGCGATTTTCTTAACCTTTAAATCATCTGATACTATTTGTCTCTACTTTTTTGTTTTACTCCAATTCCTTAAATTGTTCCTCAATTGTGGTAGTACCTTCTCTTTTATAGCAACTGGCCTTTTTACATTAATCTCTGATAGTTGAACTCCACTTTAGGTAGTTATTGCCTCAATTCGTTCTTTCCCTACAACCTTTACTGCCATTACCTGTTATTTAGGATTTATCTCATTATCACTGGGCAACGTTACTAATAGTCTCTCTGAAAGTGCTTCCGCTATCTGATTTTCAAGTTCCTGATGGCAGCTCCTTGAACTTGCAAAGCCTTATCTGTTCTTTATATGTGCTATGTAGTGATCTCCACCCATTTAGTAACAAGATCTTCTAACGAAGACTTATTTCGTCTGCTGAAATTTTGGCTATATAGTCTGTTTCGATGTCAATTAGGCTTTCTGATTGTTGCTCTACTAAAAACTCGGATGATTTCTTCAACCTGGGTAATACGTGTTAGAATTTTGATTGTGTTGCTGTCTTTGAAAAGTTTGAGTATAATTTGCATCATCTACTAACTGAACAAAAGGACTACCCATAAGCAGTCAACACTCTCGTGACTCCCTCCACAATGCTTGCATTTTGGTCTAGCTATTTGAATTGTACTCATGTGTTCCACCTTTTGTGCCAATGATGCCAACTGAGCTAATATTGTTGTCAAATGATCAACTTTATATACCCACCAACCTTCTTTCCACTCGCCTTTTCAGTGGTCCAAATTGCATTAGAGATTGCCAAATTCTCCAAGATTTAGTAGGCCTGGTCCGCTATTCTTTTTGTGATAGAATCGTCGCATGTAGAGTCTACGTTAGCCCTGCTAATTAAATTCAAACCAATATAAAAGTATAGTACTTGGATCCATTTTGTAATCCATGTTGTGGGCACTGACGGAGTAGACTCTTATATCGCTCCCAAGTCTCTGAATAACATTCGGAGTCCAACTGTTGGAATATAGTGATCTCATCTCTTAGCTTTGCAATTTATTTCAAATAAAAATATTTGCTAAGGAAATTTCTAACTCAATAGGTTCCATGTAGTAATGCTTTGCGATAGACAAGTATCCAACCACTCTCTAGCTAAGTCTCTCAATGAATATGGGAAAAGCCTCAATCTAATTACTTCGCTTGAAATTCCTGAATACTTGATTGTTGCACACATGTCCAAGAATCTTGATATGTGAGCGTTGGGATCCTCGTAGCTCTTCCAAAGAACTGCAGAGCATTCTGGAACATGTTTATGACATCCATCCGCAAGTGAAAGTTTTCCTAACCAAATGCCGAATATACAATGCTAGATTGGCTTTCCATAACCAGTGGAACCATGTACTCTCCCATTAGCCTTACATTTTCATTAATTGCAACCACATTTGATTGTGCTACTCCCAGATTAGCCTCGATAGCTATTTGATTTGGATTTTCGTTTGCCATGTCTTCATCTTTCTATTTTTTGCATATTTCCAACTGTTCTCTTCTTCGAAGTTTGAATGTTAATTCGATCTCCATGTTAAATTGAGTAAGATCACCGCTTCTTGAACTTTGTATACTATGTCCTCAAAAGGGAAGTAGGAAATACGGTAAAGTTTTTCTAATTTAATAAATTAAACTAAATAAAACTATAAAATTCAAATTAAAGCTAAAATTAACTAAAACTTATCAAAAACAATAGTCCCTAACAACGGCACTAGAATCTTGGTCGTTTGATTTTTCATAAGTAAATTGGATCGTGAACAAGTAATAAAATAGTTAATAGAGTGTCGCATCCACGAGCATTATGTGTTTGACTGAGTTAAAATTAATTGCAACTTTAATCGAATAACAAATAGGTTTTGTGTTTTTCTATATTAATCTCTAAATTATCAGTTAAAAAACTAGTGAAAGCAAGTAAATGTATTTTTTCAAATATGTGAGATACAATGCTAAGATGTCAAATCCTCCTTGTTATTCCATTTTTAGTGTAAAAATTAACGTACCAATTTGAAGTCATTCACATTGGTCAATGTTCCTAATTTAATTAAAAATCTCACTCAATAGCAATCAAATACATTCCCCTC
>NW_019229408.1:15258-38966 GCF_002742605.1 Olea europaea var. sylvestris
AACCTCACATGGCTTCCCTCTCTCTCGGTTGCCTCTCTTCTCTCAACTCTCCTCTCCATTGCTACAATACACACACACCACCACAAATGGCTGGGAGATAAATACATATATATAGGTTAGTTTAGATCACTCTAATTGGGCCTAGGGTTCACTAAGCTGGTTACCAATTAACCTAAACTAATGGGCCAATATTCAACACCATATTAATCACTAAATGGTCTAACTAACCAAATAATTATCCAACCCAAACCCGAACCATCCAAAAGTGTAGTTCATCTCCGAGTCGAGCCAAGTCCATGGTCTCGATAAATAATCCGACAATTGTTTTAAATCATCGTCCGGATTATTGGGTATCAAAAAACCCAACAATCTCCAACTTGATGCCCAATAATCTGTAAGCAACCAAAACACATAGTTTATACTTGCACAATCAAGATAATCCAATAAAATTGGAATAACAGACCTTACCTCGTGTTTCCAACTTGAAACATATACGATACTTGCTCCATGTACTCATCAGGGTTAAGGTCAAGAGCGCCCAAGTAGAAACAAGTATTCACAGTGAACAAACAATTATGCGATGAAGATATATATAGGATAACACACACAAATCTTTTCAAAATCATGTTCACACAGAACCACAGATTAACACCTAATTAATCAGCACACGGTCAAACACATATGCAACAAATGCATAAATGACCCCATGAAAGATCTCACTACACTTATCCTATCCCATTCCGTGTTATTCTCACCTCGAGAACACATATCTCCTCTCATCGTCCACAATACTCACTAAACCAATCACTTAACTCATGTCCAACTGGTAAGTCACAATAGTTCCTAAACTCTCGGGATAATCCTCTATCACCACATCACTTCTTCCAACCTACGTGGATAATGGGGCTCTACCTTATAGAAGTGATAGAAGTGCCTCTCTCACACTCCACCTGTACAGGGTCTCTTTCACAGATAAAGGATTATATACATTTGATTACATCTCCACTCGTGATCCAAATGTCACACTCTACATCCCTCGTGCATATCACCAATGCACTTCTAGGCATCTATATTCCACCTTACCAAAAGATATCCAACTCACTGCTAATGCATCTCAAACTCACTATGGCAAAACAACACCTTTCGGTGACCACAAAGGTTGCTCCAATCACCAAAGCTCCAAAAAATCCACAAAGAAAATGGCAAAGGTGACACTCACAAAGAAAAATCGAAGAAAGAGTCGGTTACTTCACAACATCACAAAGGAGGCTCACAAAGATAAATAATGTAACTCTAACATGGCTGCCTCACATAATCTCACAAACCACATAGGCTCACAAAGATAAAGGAGAGAAACGGCTGCGCAACTTTCTCCTCACTACCACACTCTCTTCTCACTACCACACTCTCACACCACTCACGGAGCAAATAGAGTAAGCCACAAAACTTAGCCCAATATGCATGTAAACATATTACATAAAGTAATAAGTCACTCTAATTCATGCAATTACACACATCAAACATATTGAAAGTGTAACATCAATATTGCAACAGAATTAAGCGACTACATACATGCAGAACGGATTACATAAAGATGCAATGCAAGAACCAGATTTATTCTCTCAATAAACCTCACTAGGATCACTACTCGACCCTAAAGTCACATTCGCCTTGTCTCTATCCTCATCTTTCCTTTTATTATCATCTTAGGACAATCTCTTTCAACTATGTCCAAATTTTACCACAATTAAAATATATGTTATTTTTCGCACTTACCTTAAACCTCATTTACCACCAATGTCAAATAATGACCACAAGTAAAGTATGAACATAATTCACATAGAATAGTCCAGTAAACTTTCCTAAGGCCACATGTAATTCTAATAATGTAGAAAAATTGACAGCAAATTCACAAAGAATTTAAGGCAAATAATTAACAAATAATTCCTAGGTCTAGCAACAAGCAATGGTTACCCCTTCATGGTAACCCCAAACCTAATGTCACCCCACACGATGACCTCTGATGCAAAAAATAAATTACTCTACACATTTATTTCAACTGCAATAATAAAAAGCAAAGAATACGATACCGAGCGGATCATGTCTGAAGGTCCATAAATATCGAGAGACGCGAATTCACCACTTCAGGACTATCACTCTTCATCCTAAAGTCAACAGCAACCACAGCAACACAAAAACAGCACCCGGCACCCGAACATCCAAGGGCAAAATAGTCCAACTTTCACTTTATTATTTCAAACTGAAATCTGAAAATACTTCAGGGTCCATCTCATCATGGGGAAGATTCTGTCTGAAGACCACTTCGTCGGAATCCTCTAGACACGCCCTCCCGTGCGGCGTCGGATTCCCTACGCGCCGGTGGTGCCCCAACCTTTTTGAACCGTCTCCACCTGCATAGTCCAATGGTGGTGTCCATTTCTCCAAACTGTTTTTGGTTTCATCAGAATACGCCAAAACAGATCCGGCAGAAAATTGAAAAACTCGAACAGTTTCTGCCTCTGATTTTCAGACCTGTTTCTGACCACTTCCAGCCCGTTTTTAGCCCCAAAAATCACAGATTTATCAATAACACAAGCTCTGATACCATTTGTAGCGGAAATCCCTCCATAAATCTTAATTTTGGGCTCAGCAAACAATCAAACGAACACCGATATACCTTGGCTCGACCCGAGACTTTCACCTTCACTTTGGACTGCTCTCTTTCTCTCTGACTCCACGAAGGAGAAGGGTGGTGGTGTTAGCAATCCACAAAGGAGAAGGGTGGTGGTGTTATCAATCCACAAAGGTATGGAGAGGAAGGAGAAGGGTGGTGGTGTTAGCAATCCATAAAGGTATGGAGAGGAAGAAGAACAGTGGTTGAATATTACTCAAAACCTCACATGGCTTCCCTCTCTCTCAATTGCCTCTCTTCTCTCAACTCTCATCTCCATTGCTACAACACACACACACCACCACAAATGGTTGGGAGATAAATAGATATATATAGGTTAGTTTAGGTCACTCTAATTGGGCCTAGGGTTCACTAAGCGGGCTACCAATTAACCTAAAATAATGGGCCAATATTCAACTACATATTAATCATTAAATGGTCCAACTAACCAAATAATTATCCAACCCAAACCCGAACCATTCAAAAGTGTAGTTCATCTCCGAGTCGAGCCAAGTCCATGGTGTCGATAAATAATCCAACAACCGTTTTAAATTATCGCCCGAATTATTGGGTATCAAAAAACCCAACACGATATCTTTCTTTGTTTAATAATTTTCCAGATGATTCATTTTCATGATTTATCTATATACCATCAAACAAAACTATACTAACGACATTTTGTAAAAATATCCAATATTACAACTAAAATGGTTACATAAAGAACATGCATAACAACCCTTCAACTTGAAGTCAACAAGAACATGAAATTAAAAACTAGTGATTCTCATCAAGAACGTAGGCAGAATAGATCCATGAATCTCTTCACTTTTATTTCCCATTCTCTTCCATATCTCTTTTTTCCTTGTGCATGGTTATGTTGAGGGTTGTGTCGATATGCTTTCATTCAGTAATACCAACGCAATGTTCCAACATACTTGACAGCTCGTCAATTGGAGGTGTCGAATTATATTTCCCTGAACACATGCAACTTGATCCACGTTCATATGTCATACCACTGGACTAACCTAGATATTATAATGATATATAGATGTTGGGCAAAACCTTACTCCACATGAAAAACCTGCAATTGCTACCGCGACAAATGAATAACTTTCCTATGTTTTCGGTCTTTTTTTTTCTACTTCCATTTATCTTATAAAGCCTAAAGAGCAGTTTCAACATCGTTGCTTTTTGGGCAATCCCACAACTGGTGCGCTAAATGTCTACAAATGTGGCAAATTCTCTTAATCTTTCCTATACAATAAAAAAATGTGGTAAATGGAGAATCTAATAATTTCGACATCGTTACTTAATTCTTTGTTATCAATCGGCAGTTAGCAATACACACAAAACAAAAACTAAAAAAAATATAAATTTCACAAATAGTACAGGTATATATATATATATATATATATATATATATATATATATATACACAAAATTTTTATGCTAAATAATTTGGTTAATCTTATTTTCTTCCGAGCAGACTTCAAGTTTGGATCTCCACAGACCAAGAACTTGATACATGTAAAGAGGTATCGTTTCACCTTGAGATAGACAATGAGCCTGTGCTATAGTTAGGGAAAAAAGTCCAACTTTCCTCCATTTCTTGTATCCATGTCAACGGTTTCAACACTCACCCTTCGCAAATCCAAGCTTCGTGGTCACGGTTTGGGCTTCCAAATTGATGGACTTTTCATTTAGGGGTTATGGTTCTCGGCAATTTCAGATTTAGGTGTTAGATTTAAAGAAATAGATTTGGGGTTAGGGTTCACAGATGGGAGATTAAAGGGATGAATGGGATGGATCTACAATTTCAATTTATTTTCACAGGCGTGTTTGGCGACTGGCGAGAAGAGGTGTGCATTGTTGAGACTTACAATTAATGCATGATGTGGCATTAAACATCCACATGTTAATTTCGTTCTCCAAGTGTGCGGGTGTTAGTGACGGGAGTAATTTGGTAAGCAATGGAGTACTACGGTGTAAAGTTCAGTGAATGATAGGATGCAAATTGAAGTACGGTGAGTGAAACATAGCGCTACTCAAATTTTCATGTGCGTTGAGACAATTAACTATATTCTATTTTTAGTATTAATCATTATATTAGCTCCCATTTTTACACTTAACCCTAGTTTGGTAATAAATAAAATTCAAATTTTAATCTAAAACAAAATCAATAATTAATTTTAATTACCTATTTAATGGGATCTACAATTTTTCAATCACACATTTCGTCAACTTTTATCAAAATTTGCTAAAAATCTAATTTTAATCTCTATCAAACTGGTACTTAATATGTTAAACCTATGTTGCTGATAAAATTAACCATTTTTACGTGAATCATCTTTTCAAGTAAATATATTATCTATTTAAGTAATGTGCAATATTTGACAATCTATTTGTTAAATCATAATCAAGTGGTATGTAGTTTCGAATTCTGCATCCACTATATTATTTGATGGCATGACACATCAAACGTCCACATGTAACTGAAATTTTATTTTTGTAACTATTGCTAAAAGCATAAGAGATCGACTATGTTGAAAGAAAATTGAGGTTCAATGATCAAACCGAAATAAAATTAAATGATCTAATTGGTATACAACTTTGTATATATAAAATTTATGAGGTCGGTCCCTTTCATTTGAATGAAATTGATGTTAGGAATTAAGACTCAACATTTTAGATACAAACTAAAACTTTCATAAGAGGAAATTGCTTTAAATGTCCACTTTCACGTGTCCATTTGCGAAAATGTCCACTTTCACAAATCCTTGTAAAAATGTTCATTTTGAAATATTTTGGACAAAAGTACCCCTGTGAACAATTTATGATTCCACACAAAGACAAGAAATGAACATTTTTGCAAAAATTTTATTGGTCAATAAATTTTTGAAACATAACCTGCTATATTTATTTCAAAAGTGTACATGTTAAATCACAATTAATGCTATTTTTTTCATTGACACAAACGTCGAGAATTACATTTCAAATGTAGAGAATTCTCATGTTCGAAATGAAATGTCATTCTAGAGATTTAAAATATCGAGAACAATGTTTGAAATGTCAAGAACATTTAATATTGTGATTTGACATGTGTACTTTTAAAATATAAATGGGATTCAAATATCAAAAATGACATTTAAAATGTCGAGAACATCATTTTAATGTAACTTCTCATGGAAGCTACTTCTCGAAATCTGCAACAAATTGAAAAAATAAATAAATTGTTTCTTTTTTCATAAAGGGCATAATAGACAATTTAGTGCTAAATTAAAAAAGTGGATATTTTTCAATTGACACCCATGAACTTAGACATTTTTGAAAATATTTCCTTTCATAATTATAGTACAAACATCATCAACCAACTCCTTTTTATTGACATAAGTTTAGGGATTGTACATACAAAAGAACAATGTAGCTTTTCCTAGGCAAAACAGGAAAAGGGATCATGCTACACAAACATAATGACTGACATGCGGGATGATTAAACACTCACACCTCGGGGGTCTACGCTCCATGTGAGGGCCGATCACCCATTCGGTCACTAAAATTCGCGCACTTCGACATTTTCCGAGGAAAAGTTAGGTCTATATATGTCTAAGGAGTGCAGGTGAGGGTATTTGAACTGTCGTGTCGACACTTAACACTGAGGATAATATACCGCTTTCTTGTTTGTCTTGTTTAACTTTGGGCACGGTCCAAATCAATTCTATTTTAACGAGAATCGAATCGGACCCGAAATTTTCAAGTATTTAGTAAGTGGAACTGTCATGTCCAAATTTAATTATGGAACCGTTAGGGTTCGGTTCCCAGGTTCTGTACTATAATTATTTTTTTTAGTATTTACAAAGTTATATTAATTCAACTAATGATATGTTCAATCTTTATTCTTACAAATAACGTATTCCAATTTTATGCATTTTTTGCGTCTCTCTTTGCTAAGTTCATAGATTTGATTGTGAAAATCACAAGAAGAGGATGCGACCTTACAATAATTAAGGGATGCACTATTGAACTTTAATTCAATTTCTTTAGAGCGATAGAAATGACATTACAATAGAATAACAGTTTTGGGTAAAACTTAAGTCAATTTGATTAAGAGAGGCTTGGGCTGAAAATTGGAAATAGAAAAATAATATTTTTGGGTTAGCAAATTTATTTAGAAAAAATAAATTAATTTGACTTATTTAAAATAAATAAATTAAAAAAATTAGGGAGATTCAATTCTTCAGTTCTTGATCTAGAATCGAGAACCGAACTCATCAGTTCTTGATTCAGATACTCGTTCGAGTATTTATTTAAGAAGAACCTCTCAGTTCGGTTCGAGTCCGGTTTGATCCGATTCGATTCAGGAATTTTGCCCGGCCCTAGTCGTGTTTGATTTTAGTCTCCTAAATTTCGGACACCTAAAACTGACAAACTTCGAAGAATATTTAAAAAGACTTATGAATTTGAAACAAGAAGATTCAATGACATGGATTGGAAGTTGTAATAATTCAGAAAATCTTAATTAGGAATATCAATAACGCTTTTCGAACATGATTAATGCTAAATCTCAATGTGATTAGTTAGAAATACTATATAAACTCAAATATATCTAATCATATCTAGAATTTGTAGTTTGCGATTAAAAAAAATGTTCTCTCTATTTTCTAAGAACCTGTATCCAACAATTCCCTCTCATATGAAAAAGAAAAACTTCAACACAAAAGAAATTATATTAGAAAACAAGTTAAGACACGAGTTTAATTTATTTTTTTTCATTTTCTGTCATAATCCAAAGTACAATATATAATCGCAAAAATGCAGAAAATGACTATTTTTTACAAAAGTTGGTTGCTTATATTGTGAAAATTAAACTCCATTTCAAAATTATTATTTGTCCGTGTGAGTACATCAATAAGCAGTCTCAGAATTGGACAAGAAAAAAAATGAGGAAGCAAAATTGGTGTAAAACAAGCAATTCAAAAATCGTATAACTTTCAAAGTCTAAAAAACGAAATCGAAAATCTACTTACCTTTTTACTTATATACAAACAAATTTCTAGCCTAAAATTTCTGAAAATAGGGATTAAGAAAACAAGAATTAATTCTCGTACATATCAAATTGTTTGTTCTTCATTTTCTTGTCCCTTCTTGACATCAGCTGGAGGCAAAAATTACTCCACAGACAATCCACAAATGTTAAAATCAACCTCTTCAATTTTCCATCTTTCTTTCAACTTCCACTTTCTGTTCAATGTCTTTCCATTCTATACAATGTAGCACAAGTTTTTCCACTATGTACTATATTGATACCTTCTACGTATCTATACTCGTCAATCACGAATTCAATGGTCGTCTCGTAAAATGTGCTTTCACCATGCTTAGCGGCTTTTCATACGTATAAATTTCGTGTCTTCAAATTGTACGAGGAGGCCTGTTCTTTGGCTGAAGTATCCCCATATAGTGTGATGGACTATTTCTGCGTTGGTTGTGCTTTGAGAATTGAAAAGTCGAGGGATACTAATATTAACCAAGATTCCAAAACCACAATTATAAACTGAAAATAAAGTGTAGAAAATGAAATGAACACGGGAAATTTTTCAACCGAAGCCCCAGAGGTTCAACGACCACTTCTAACGCCTAATCCCCTGTCGATCATCCATTAAAATGGATAAAGTTTGGTTGCACTATAAAGTCCCAAAAACAAGCAGCCAGTGTACAATGATATTTCAAAATATTACAAAGAAATAAGTTACAATAGACTTATCTTTTGAAGAACAATAAAAACTGGCCTCTATTCTCTATTCCACAAAGGAATCACACTAGATCACAAAGATCTCACCAACATGAACTGCCCTCTCTCTCTCAAGTTATTCAACATCAAGAACATATTACCCAGCAAGTAACATTCCACCAAGGAACACAATAAAACCAGCCACTACCGCACATAAGAAGAGGCGGAGATCACTAAGATCTCACAAGAAAATGGGGCAAAACTCGAATCCCACATATTCGACTTAACCAAAGCTGAAATAGTACAACACCCATATGGATCTAGAATATTTCTTAATGATAACAGGTTTTGATTTCAGAAAATATACCAAGAATTAAACCCTAATGTCACTAATTAGAGAGGGATTTTTGCAAAGATGAGAGGGAGAGATGAGGGGCCAAATTTCAGAGAGAAGCGAGAGAGACATTTTCTTTTGGTGAGTAAGACATGAGAGAGAGAAAGTTGCAAACTAGAAGAAAATGTCTTGCACTCATTTAATGTATATATTTCCCAAATATCTCATGGTTAGCTAAATAAAAGATTCTAGAATTAGATCCAATGGTCAGGAAATAGACACGTGTCACAATCCAGTTGTAGAACTATATTAATAAGGTGTTATTCTAGAAACACGTTTCTTTCTTTTTCGAATTTTGAAATACTTTATGAACAATCTCCAACTTGCTTCCAAAATTTGAGCCTATAGTGCAGCCAAGAGCATCACCAACATTTATAACTTCATTTGCTCTATTATACGTATACAATCAATGAAAAGAATCAATAAATAACATCTTTAAATAGTTATGAAACTTATTTAAAGGTATCACCTTAATTCCCATATCAGATTGATTATACAAAGTAGGCATTTTATTAATTTTCAGCAACCCTTTAGAAATAATATTCCTTATAAAATGGTATTTTACATCAACATGTTTTGTTCTATCATGGAACATGGGATTCTTACTCACATGGATTGCACTTTGGTTGTCAAAATATAGCATTGGATTAGTGTCTACAAAACCAAGTTCATTCAACAAACCATACAGCCATATGCCTTCTTTAATGGCATCAGTGGCAGCAATATATTCAGCCTCGATAGAAGATAGAGCAACATTTTTTTATAACTGAGATTTTCAATTTATCACAGTACTACACAAAGTGTAAAAATAAGATGAAAGTTGATTTTCTATTGTCTCTATTTCCAACAAAATTAGAATATGTATAACCCTTTAAAATTACCCCCTCTTTGTCCATTTTAAACATCAAATTCAAGTTAGATGAACCCTTTAAATATCTCAACAACCACTTCAAGGCTTCCCAATGAGTTTCACCAGGATTCCTCATAAATCTACTCAAAACACTAATACTAAAAGCCAAATCAGGTCTGGTGCAAATCATTAAGTACATGATTGAACCAATAGCATTAACATAAGGTATTTTAGACATTCTTTCAAGTTCATCTTCAGTTTTTGGACAAGAATCAGATGTTAAAATAAAATGATTGGCAAAAGGTAAAGTCCCAGGTTTACAATCAAACATATTAAACTTTTTGAGGATCTTATTCACATACTCTTCTTGACATAAAAACAAGCAATCAGATTTTTCATCTCTTATACTATGCATGCCAAGTATTTTCTTAGCGGAACCAAGATCCTTCATATTAAATTCTGATTTTAACTTGTGTTTGATATCATCAATTTCAGATTTATTGGCACTAGCAAGAAGCATATCATCAACATAAAGCACAAGATACAAATAATCTTTACCTCCATTTCCTTTGCAATAAAGACATGTATCATAATTGCTTCTATTAAAATCAAGCTTCAAGACGAATGAATTGAATCTTTTAGACCATTGTCTTGGAGCTTGTTTTAATCCATACAAAGATTTTTTCAACAAACACACTGTTTTTTCGGAATTTTCTTTAATAAATCCTAAAGGTTGTTTCATGTAGATCACATCATCCAATTCACCATATAAAAATGTAGTTTTTACATCTAGTTGATCAAAATTTCACTTAAATTTCACAACCAAAGCAAGAATACATGTTATAGTTGTATATTTAACAACGGGGGACAAAATCTCATCATAGTCCACACCCTCCTTCCGTGTGAAATCCTTGGCAACAAGCCTAGCCTTGTATCTAACTTTGTTAGTGACACCTTCCCCTTCCTTTATCTTATAAATCCACTTGCAATCGACTAGTTTCTTATCCTTAGGTCTATTAACAAATTCCCAAGTTTTATTTTTGTATAGGGGAGACATTTCTTCTTCCATAGCACTTAATCACCGCTTAGAATTTTTCGATTTTAAGGTTTCATGATAGGAACTAGGTTCAGTCTCATATTTATCTTGATAAGTGAACAAAGACACAAAGTCATCACTATTAAACCTAGTTGGTGGTCTAATTTGTCTCCTATCCCTATCTCTAGTGAGCTGGTATTCATCTAAAGGTATATTGTCATCATTATACTGCTCAGGTTCAGCAAAATCAGGGTCATTTTCATTCTGGTCAGCCTCATTAGTTGCTATTTCTAAGGGGACAAAACTGGTATTATCAACTTTAATAGGCTCCACCTTAATTTGAACATCATTTTCAATCAAATTTCCCTCTTTACCTTCCAAACATGGCATACATGACTCATTAAAGACCACATCCCTCCTTATAGTAACCTTGTAACTTTTTCCCCATAAACCCAAAGCCTATATCCTTTAACATTTTCAGCATAACCCAAAAACACACATTTAAGGGATCTAGGTTCAAGTTTCCCTAGGTTTTAATAAGCATATGCAGCACAATCAAATGTTTTCAAGTAAGAATAGATCACAGGCTTTTGTGTCCACACAGATTCAGGCAAATCAAAATTTAAAGCACTTGTAGAACTTCTATTAATCAAATATGCAGCAGTTTTAACAACTTCACCCCAAAATAATTTGGGCAAGCCAAAACTTAAAAGCATGCATCTAACTTTATTCAACAAAGTCCTATTCATTCTTTCTGCAATCTCATTTTGTTGGGGTGTATAGGTCACAGTTCTATGTCTTAAAATGTCATACAACTTGCAAAACTCATTAAACTCATAATTGCAAAATTCTAGACCATTGTCAGTTCTCAAAGTTTTGATTTCCAAATCAGTTTGATTTTCAATTTGGGTCTTCCAATCTTTAAATGTAACAAATGCTTCATCTTTAGCTTTCAAAAGAAATACCCAAATTTTTCTTGAAAAATCATCAATAATAAGCAAGTAATACTTGTAACCAAACAATGTAAGAGTGGATGCAGGGCCCCACAAATCAGCATATAAGTATTCTAGATTTTGCTTTGATTTATGAGTACTGGTGGAAAAAAAAGGTAACTTAACTTGCTTTCCAATAAAACATTGTTCACATTTAGACAAATCACCAATATTTGATTTTCCAAATACATATTTATTTTGTAAAGCCTTTAAACCTTTTTCACCAATGTGACCAAATTTACAATGTCACAATTTTGCAAGATTAAACTTATCATCTAAAACTGCTGTTGAAAGGCCCAATAAAGGTTTTGCATTTAAAAAATATAAACCATGTCTTTTTCGGATAGAAGTGATCAAATCGCTACCCCTAAAGACTTTTATGTGTCATTGACCCAATTTTAATTCAAACTCCATGTCATCCAACATTCCTAGAGACACGAGGTTTCTCTCTAATTCAGGAACAAATCTAGCCCCCTTTAATAGTAAAATTCTGTCGTTTTCTAAGAGCAATTTTATAGTTCCAATACCTTTCACTTTGCAGATCATGTTGTTTCACATGATAACTTGGCCCCCTTTAGTTTGTTCAAAGTCCAAAAAATAATTTTTATGAGGGCACATGTGGAAAGAACAACCTGAATCAAGAATCTATTCTTGATTTAGGTTCCTTTCAACATTTATAAAAACCAAGCCGTAATCAAATTTTTGCTTATCATAGGACAAAACAGCATTACCCTTATTTAATTTCTTTCCTTTCAAATCATTTTACTTTTTGTAGCAATCTTTTACAAAGTGACCTAACTTACCACAGTAATAACATTTCTTTCCTTTTGCCTTAGTTTTTTATTTCATTTTGTCATTATTTCTTTTCTTAGAGTCATTTTGAAATTTTGAATGAAAATTAGATTTACCAACATTTTTGCCTTTTATCAAAAGATTTTCTCCACTTTGTTGGTTGATAGAACCTGATTTTAATTCAAGAACCCTATTTCTTGAGGCATTTATAATGATTTCTGTGGTAAGCTTGTCTCTTTCATATTCTAAGGCATTTTTAAGGTCTTTATCCTATCACTAATAGAGTTTAACAAGACCACAGCCAGCTGATCTTCTGATAATTTCTCATCACAGTTGGCAAGGTCCTGAGTCAATTTTGTAAATCTATCCAAGTTCTCATCTAAGTCCACAGAAGGATCCATTTTGAAAGAAAATAATTGTTTTAGTAAAAAACATTTGTTTGAAACAGTTTTTGACTCATATTGGGTTTTCAATTTAGTCCACAATTTTTCAGCAATTTTAGTTTCACTTATAGACCTGATCATATTATTTGAAAAGTACAAGAAAATAGTGTTTCATGCTATTTCTTCTAACTCAATTCTTTTTGCAACAGACATTTCAGCAGGCCAAATATTATCTAAGGTTTTAGCACATTTCATTTACATCAAGATAGCCCTCATTTTCTGACTCCACATATTAAAGTCCCCCCCTCCCATCATACATGCTCACTTCAAACTTAGTAGTAGCCATTAAGATTCACCAAAATAGTTCACAGAACACACAAGGACATACAATAAGAATACTGCAGGCACACTGGGGATTAGGGATTGATGACTAATGCACTTATTTCAAGTTTTCACAAAACAGTAAACACTTAACACAAAGTATAGAAGAAAGAATCACAAAGAACAAAGATAGCAATCCTACGCCTCAACTAACTTCTCCAGCAAGACCTTCCAATTGCACTCCTACTAGTGTTGTTATCTCAGATTTCCAAGACTTGTTGAGTCTTTGAACAAAGACCAGCCACAGTAGGTTTTGTTAGTGCAAGGTAAATCAAGGAAAAAATTAGGAGACCCTACTGTAAAGATTAATTACAGAATGCAGGAAAGATCTCACCAATGAATTTGATAAAACTCAATTTTCCACCAGCGAATGTATACTACAGGTTTCAGAAATCAGGTTTAATCAAGAAATCACAAAGCTCCAGTATTCCAGGTTGCTCTGATACCACTGAAAAGTCGAGGGATATGAATAATAACCAAAATTCCAAAACCACAATTATAAAGTGAAAATTAAGTGCAAAAAATAAAATGAACACGGAGAATTTTTTGGCTGAAGCCCCAGAGGTTCGATGACCACTTCTAACACCTAATCCCCTGTTGAGCATTCATTAAAATGGATAAAGCTTGGATGCACTATAAAGCCCCAAAAATAGGCAACCAGTACACAATAACGTTCCAAAATATTACAAAGAATAAGTCACAGTAGACTTATCTTTTGAATAACAATAAAAAACGACCTCTATTCTTTATTCCACAAAGGAATCATACTAGATCACAAAGATATCACCAAGAACATGAACTACCCTTTCTCAAGTTATTCAACATCAAGAACATGTTACCCAACAAGTAACATTTCACCAAGGAACACAACAAAACCAGTCACCATTGCACATAGGAAGAGGCCGAAATCACTAAGATTTCACAAGAAAATTGGGCAAAACTCGAATCCCACAGATTCGACTTAACCAAAGCTGAAATAGTACAACACTCGTATGGATCTAGAATATTTCTTGATGATAACAGATTTTGATTTCAGAAAATTTACCAAAAATTAAGCCCTAATGTCACTAATTAGAAAGGGATTTTTGCAAAGATGAGAGGGAGAGATGAGGGGCCGAATTTCAGAGAGAAGAGAGAGAAACTTTTTCTTTTGGTGAGTGAGACATGAGAGAGAGAAAGTTGCAAACTGGAAGAAAAAGTCTTGCACTCATTTAATGTGTATATTTCCCAAATATCTCATGGTTAGTTAAATAAAAGACTCTAGAATTAGATTCAATGGTCAGAAAATAAACAGTGTCACAATCTAGCTGCAGAGCTCTATTAATAAGGTGTTATTCCAAAAACACGTTTCTTTCTTTTTCTAATTTTGGAACACTTTCTCAACAAGAATGTCTGAACTTGAATCTAGCTTGAGAATGAAACATTCTTCATTTTTATAATTTTTTCTCCCATGCAAACTGCGTTTAAGAATAAGTTAGCCGTTGATCTTGGGTCCAAACCCTACAGATATCAGAAAAAATTAGCACACTTCATTAGATTTAGAGTTATAAAGATGTATTGTGTTTGCAGGCTTATGCTTTTGAAAACCAATTAGAAGAGTATTGGAGGAATGTTTAGGTCTGATCGTAGTTTGGTTTGGGTCAATTTCGACTCCACCCAAAAACCAAAACCAAATTAGTCAATTTTTGTAAATTTTAACCCAAACCAACTTACTCTAGCTCTCAAGCCGAATTGAACCAAGATTAGTCGGTTAGGACTTTTAGTCCAAATTGAATTCTTTTTTAATAAAAAGTGTTTAAGTTTAGGACCCACTTAAATTACAACTAAAATAATTAAATAACTTTATATTACAAGAATTGTTGATTAATCAAACCAGAATCAAAAAAAAAAAAATTAAGAATTTTGTTGCTTTTTTATGTATTATTTAGCTTGACCATCTGAATAGAAAAAAAAGGTTAAGTATAATATAATGAACTTGTGAAAAAAATTTCCAGTTCTATTACTTTCTAACATCATCATTAATTGGAATGAATCGAGATATAGTTATTAGATTAGGGCTTATCTTTTGAATTTTTTTCCTTAAAAAAACAAAAAAAAACAAAAAAAGAAGAAGAAGAAGAAGAAGAAGATAAATATGTAAGTGAGTTGAGTCAATTTGGTTAATCAGCGGTTTGAGGATTCAAATCATGGTTGAACCGACCTACCATAGTTTTATTCTTAAAAAAAAAAATTGACCAATTGTCTCTGTCAGACAAACCCGAACTAGTTCGATTTGATTGGTTTAGTCAATTTTTCGATTTTTTTTGCTTAAGCCTAGGAATGATAATATTTTTTTCTTCAGTAATTAGCAAGAAATCATATACATTAAGATCATGTTTGGTAGAAATTAATATTTAAATTTTTATCAAAATCAAAGTCAATAATTAATTTTAACCACATATTTCATAAAACGCACAACTTTTCAGTTACATATTTCATCCAGTTTTAACAAAATCTATTAAAAATCTAATTTTTATCCACACTCATTTGGGGCTTAGTAGAATTTGAACATATTACCGTGTGATATCAAGTTTTATGAAAAATAAGAAAATGAAGATAGTATGTAGAATACTGTCATTTTTAATTTTTTCCCAACACATTTTATTAGTTTCCTATACCTCTCGTAAGTTTGAAAGATAGTTGGATTTTAAAACTTACCTATTAGATCATAAGTGAACTTTAGAAAGAAAAAGAAAGTTCAATCTATTATCAAGTAGAATTTTGTCGAGTACAACGCACCAAACATACCTGGAAGAACCTTTAGAGAGGTCTCAGAGGCCTTTTGGAAGCATTGGAATTGGAGGATGATTGGCTCCATCCTATTTTTCCATCACTTCCAGCACTAATTTTGCAGCCTGAGACAACCAATTCTAAGTACCACAGATCAGGGTTCTTCTGCCATAGCACAAAGCCACCGGCTTCGCAGATTAGTTTCACATTTTTAAGAGAATTTTGGTCCACATCAGATGCCACAATCATCTCAATTTACTCGCCCCACAGAATACATGCTGTTTACTGCATTGATTGAAGCTATCTCTCCTGCTGCCGCTAGATACTGTTGAACTATGTATTTCGCCGTTGAAGCTTCCTGTTAATGCCACAAAAAGATTCGAGATAGGTATTTGTTGTTATGGAAATCGAGCTTGTTTTTAAATTCAAGTATTTGACAAATGACTTACTTTTGGCCATTGTGATAAACAAAACAAGATGTTGGAGTGAGTCCTAGTTCTAAAGAGATAATCAGAAACGGTTGGGAAAAGTACGAACAAAAGTGCCATATTGGCTAAACATGGAATGTTCTTGGGTTTATTAGTGAATTAGACTTCTCCTAATAAGAGATGCATCTCCAAGTCCCAAAAACATGAAATTCATGTCTACGAATCACAGAGAGAATGTTCAAGATGAATTTGAAATGAATATATGTGTCCCCACTCGAGTCCACGTGTATCAAAGCAACCAAAAAATGACAAAAGTTCAACTTTAGTCATTACCTCCAATTTATAAAAATTGTTCACTTGCCACCTTGCACGTGAGAGGTCATACTGAAAACAAACTGTAAACAATATAAACGTCTACCCTCTTTAGCATTTTAAACTTTACGACGAGGTGGTTTGATGGAGAATGACCGTAATAGCTACAAAAAGGAATCATAGTTGAACTATTATGACCAGCCTTGCCATTGCTTATTCTGTGTTCCACGAGCTCTCTATTGCACATCGAGACAATTGGCCTACCCAGGAGTTTTACACAATAAGAAAGTGATCACGGAAAATCGAGATGATATCATGGAGACGGTGAAAATATTCTCATTTTTTTAATGGTAGTAGACAAGCAGCCCAGTAAAAATTGAGGGTTCGATAATATTCTTTGATATGGATGGGTAAAGAACAAATTAACATTCTGTTTTGTCGTTGCAAATGGTAATTCTAATAAAATGAAGAAAGGTGAGGCATGTAGTTGACCATAAATTTATCGACAAGTAAAGATGAAAGGATATGATTACAATTGAACCATCCTTAATAGGCAAGGTGACAGCATGGTCTGTTTGGACCTAATAAGGTATAAAAGACGATCCTACACCCTTCAACAACAGCATAAATTGATCATTCCCTGCTGCCGCCGGCAGATGGTGCGGGTATCTGTCAACGGCGCTTTGAGCTTTCATCAGATTTCGCATCTCCACCGCAAGGCAGCATTGCTTCCCATTTGGTTGAAAATTCTCTGGTATTGGCACCTCCAACACCGTCTCCAGTCCATCTTCCTTGTCCAAATTCGGATACAATTTCCTCATAGAATGAACCATGTGCATGAAGCCCACCCTGAGAATCAAGAAATGAAGGGGGAAAAAGAGGAAGAAG
Source organism: Olea europaea var. sylvestris (assembly GCF_002742605.1). Taxonomy (NCBI): domain Eukaryota; kingdom Viridiplantae; phylum Streptophyta; class Magnoliopsida; order Lamiales; family Oleaceae; genus Olea; species Olea europaea. The sequence continues at coordinate 32,880 of NW_019229408.1, forward strand.
GAAGGATGATGAAGACCTTAATCTTGGTCGTCGTTGACTCGATACATACAATGCCGACATCGAATAGAAATGAAAGACTTGTTCTTCTTTCCACTCCTAAAAATTTCCCAAAAGTTGCAGGTTTGCATGAATCTGGTCATTTTATCATTCCACTGGAAACATTGGCAAACTTGAAAACTAGAGGGCGCGGGGTGGGGTGGTCAATGGACTTAATGTCTAAGATGTCCCTTGGTTGTAGGAGTCGTGTGGGCACGATTATTGCTGGCAAGGCCTACTTATATTTTTAGTGTATCAAATTCTATCCCGAGTCAAATACATTTGTTATTAGGATGGACTACGTTTGAATAGAAAATTGCACGTATACAATGGGAAAATTGCACCATTAGTCGTATAATTGCACCAATAGTCATATGTTTATGGTCCATCTATCGAGTAGTAAAGTTTGTCTACGGATGTACAAGTTATTTCGACTATACATTATATTTCATACTACTATTTATTGTAGTTGCAGAATTAGTCATTATTAACATACACTTTTTAAGTCCGTAGCTATTAATTTGTGATGGGGTCTTCATATGTGTATCTTTATGTATGTAAAGTTTGTTATTCAACTTAGGCAAGTGCTTAGATATTTGAAACAAAACTCGGTGAGGATCATATGACGATATTACAAGGAGACTAGCCTCTATTTGAATTTTTTTTTTTTAACTCATTTTTAAATTCACATTTTTTTAATAAAACAATTTTGCACATGAACTCGTAACACTTTTCTACTTTTTAACCACACAATCCCCAAAAAACAACTTTTTACAAAATATATTTTCAAAAAATCTACATCAAACACGCCCTTATGTGTTTTCGATATAGCTTATGGGGGATTGATAGTAATATTATAATTAAATAGCGAGGACCAACTTGCTTTAGTTAAAGGTTTAACACCAACTTTCTTTAATCGAGAAATCGGTTGGGGATCAATGCTACCATTTTCCTGATACAATGCTTTCAATGAAAATTGAAAGTTTAGCAAGTTCAACGTAGTGTTTGTTTGGTGCAGATTTCTTAAGTATTTTTATTTTTGAAAAAAAAAAATAATATATATATATATATATATATATATACACACACACTTAAAATGTAGATAAAAGTTGTGGGTTTTATAAAGTAGGTAAAATTGCAGTCGAGGTACCAAACATTTCGTTTATTAACAGACTTTATCCAAACCCTTAGTTTGTGCCACCCACAGTCCCAAACATTTCAAAACTATGCATCGGGGGTTCAAATGGATGGAAACTGTTCGTTTGATCGTTAGTTGATTAATAAAATTGAATTTTAACCAATTTTTGACCACCTTAAAAGAGTAGAAAGGTAAATTTGCTATTTAATTTTATAATAAAACAAATAAACTAATTACCAAATAAAAATTAAAAAACTACTATTCATCTTCTTCTTCCCCCACCCCAGTCTCTGACCAACTTGACCCCTCAATTCATTTCTCTCTCCGGCCATCCCCCCCAGGTATTGTGTCTGTCTCTGTGCGTAATTCCTTCCCTTTTTTATTTGTCGTGTATCTCTTTTTATTTCCCAGCCGTCATCCTCTTTATGCGTGTTTGTCTTCTTTGGATATATATAACCCTACTTTTTAATTCCCAAAGGCCGCCTCCAGTTATTGCAGGTTTTCAAAAGGAATCAAATTGGTAGTTAAATTCCTTGAGCCTACTCTTTTGGAATCCAATTTTCCGCCCTATGTTTCTGTCTTTTGCCGTGTATCTATCAGATAAACTCAACCCAATTTGTTTTTATTTCCTCTTCCTTCAGCTGCCAATGTTGTAATGTCCAATTAGAAGTCTAATTGGTAATTGAGTTCTTCAAATTTTTTCCCACTTCCAATTCTAAGTCCAAGTTGAATTGAGGGGTCAAGTTGGCCTTTTTCCGAAGCAAGAAGCCAAGTTCTTCTAGCATTTTTTATTGGGAAAATTGCAGCAATGGTGGGGTGGGGTGGGGTGGGGTGGGGGAAGAAGAAGATGAATAGTAGTTTCTTTTATTTTTATTTGGTATATTAGTTTATTTGTTTTATTATAGAATTAAATAGCAAATTTGCCTTTCTACCCTTTTAAGTTGGTCAAAAATTGGTTGAAATTCAATTTTATTGGTCAACTAACAGTGAAATGGACGGTTTCCATCCACTTGAACCTCCAATGCATATTTTTGAAAGGTTTGGGACTATGGATGGTACAAGCTAAAAGTTTGGGCAAAGTCTGCTAATAAACGAAAGGTTTGGTACCTCGACTGCAATATTCCCTATAAAGTATGTAATTGAAAATAATTTTAGAAAACTATGTGCCAAACAAGCCATAATCTTAGCACAATAAGTTAAAAAGGAAAAATGTGAATAACAATTAATATAATATAGTATAACGTATTTATAAATGATTTGGTTGTATTGAATCTTTCAATAGAGATGGCAATGAATCAAATAAAAGTCTACTAAAATTTAATTTAGAGAAAGGCTTTGTGTGACGTTTATTAGCTCAAAGGAAGGAACTAATTTCGTTATTTGATGGACATAAGTTCATGATTAATAAGTACATTTTTAAATAGAGAACATTCATCATCCAATTCTTCTCATCAGTTACAACTATATTTTGCTAAGCTCATTAACTAAATTTCTTCACAATTTCTGTTTGACCTAGGATCAATCTTTATTAGCCACTTTTTAAATATTTTTTTACACCATTTTTCAATATATTGTGTAAATTTTTTTAGGGATCAAGCAAGTCAATTCTGTGTGTACATTTTCACAATAAAGAAACCTAAATTGTTACTTTATGGGAATATTTTGAAAAAATCAAAATCATCATGCTCGTATTTGATTTAGATAAAAATCATATTTTTTATAATTTTTTATAGAAGTTGATGAAATATATGATTGAAAAGTCATGGATCCTATAAAATTTATGATAAAAATTAATTATTGTCTTTTATTTAGATTTTAATCAAAGTTTTTAACTAAATCAGACAAAACTATTCTTCCTTAGCAAAACCTAATGCATATTCCATATTGCTGTCCACAAACCACTTGGGGGTAAAGCCTGATTGCCACAACTTTGTATTGTGGAAAAATCAACTACTCAATCATTGAAAATGGTTTGGAAGAGCTCATTGATTGTATGAAACCTAGTCGGCTAGTCCACAATCAATATGCAGGTCTTAAAAACAGCAATTAAACCCTCAATGTACACATTCATAGTATTCACACATTTTATAGGATCCACTATTATTTCAAGTTGTCGACAAGTTCTCCTAATATGTAGATCCTAAAAACAGCAAGTAAACCATATACCACTTGAAGATGCCGAACGCGTTGGTCATAAGCTATATGGTGCTTCTTTGATTAATTTTTCTAGTTAGTCAAAGTTAAATATTAATCTCAATCACACATTCATAATATTATTCACACATTTTATACGATACACTTATCCTCCTAAAAAATTGCTTATGATTTTACATGAACAGAGCAATATTGTTTTCTTACTATGAGGATGTTTTTGGGCGCCATTTTTTTGCTCATTATTAGAAGAAATATAGCGATTGTAAAATGAAAGTTGTGGGATAAATTTTAATTTAAAAAAAAAAAAAAAAGACTAAGTGGGGCCCATAAATGGTAATATTTCTTCTAAAAATGAGGTGAAAATGGCAAACAAACAAGGGCTATGTTTGCAATTAATCCTACAAGCCCCCTTCAATTGTTATACTAAGACAAGTATTTATACTACAAGATTTAGGTCAAAATCCATGCCCCAGTGATTACCAAAAAATGTATAATTGAAGAAAGAAACAAAATCTCATAGGCCAGATTTTATATGGTGCAATTGCACCATAATTATATCTGTGATCGCAAAATGTAAAAATTTTGCATTCTAGCTTTGCCAAACAAGGCCTTGCAATCGCATCCCTTTATGGGTTGCTATCATAAGCCCCATTTTTTATTTTTTATTTTGGTTTGGTTTGGTTCCTGAATTTTATCTCTCATTCATCTTGAGTCCTTACTCTATGTAATTTTGGTCCTTCATCTTTTAATCTTCACAATTAAGTCCTTATCATCCAAAATAACTAATTGACCTGATACAAGTTTCAAAAGTTGGTAACTTAATCCTCGAACTTTCTAGTTGTTCACTTTAACCCCAGAAACTCGAGATTCTGCTCCAATTGCTCCATTAATACTTTCAATTGATAAATTTCAATCCGGTGTTGGATAATTTATTATTTTAAATCATCGGATATTCATGTTGGATCATCAAGAAATACATGAATTATAGTGGAAGCGTACTTGAATCAGACATGGTTAATGCAATGATTGAATTTTGCGATTTAGTCTTCCAAATCCACACGTAGTCTCATTTTCTCTCTGTGATGAGATGCAGAAGAGAATGAATAATACGTACTCTATGTGTGATTTGGGGACTATAATCATTTATATATACTGATACCCTTTGACCTAATTCGGTCCATCATAGAATTAGGAACTTAGGCCTAGTCTCTACACATAAAATAAACTCACAGTTTAATTGGATGCATAACGGCCCAAAATTGAAGCCTTATTAGATCACTTTTAACTGGGTTTAACCGAATTTGATTAACCTTTAATTTAATACACAACAATTTACACATATAAGCCCACATGATCGTTTAAAAATTCCTTACAATCTCCCACTTGGGCTATATATGTCACTTTATAATTGTGCGTTAAACATAACATTATGAGTATCCCATCATCAATCATATCAACATAAGATCAAAGTGACTTTCACTACTTTCATGTAGCTAAACCTATCAATGATCACGTACATCGATACAATCAAATGACATAGATTAAGCATGAATGTATAGCATGGAAATTACATGTGATGTGATCTGTAATATGCCTATTTCCAATTGATCCACATTAATATCTTAGTGAGATCATTTTAAACAAATTCAGAGATAATAAATCAAATAATTTTATAACCGAAAATAATTTTAACCTTAAAAGTGTCTAATATGAAAGGGAAACAACATAGGATCAAAGCGACTTTCGCTACTTTCATGTAGCTAAACCCATCAATGATCACGTACATCGATACAATCAAATGACATAGATCAAGCATGAATGTGTAGCATGGAAATTACATGTGATGTGATCTGTAATATGCATATTTCCAACTGGTCCACATTAATACCTTAGTAAGATCATTTTAAACAAGTCCAGAGATAATAAACCAAACAATTTTATAACCGAAAATAATTTTAACCTTAAATCGTATTCAAAATAACAGTATATGTGTCTAATATGAAAGGGAAAAATACAAACTCTCACTGAAACTAGATAACTTCAAAAGATATTATACCCATATGAGCAGTATGCTCATGAAAGACCTTGGGTATTAATCCTTTAGTAAGCGAATCTGCAACCATGGAGTTTATTCCAATGTGCTCTATTGACACCTTTCCACTTTGAACTCTTTCTTTAACAACCAGGAACTTGATCTTTATATGTTTTGACTTTGTCGAGCTCCTGTTGTTATTGGAATTTAGCACTGCTGATTTATTGTCACAAAATATCTTAAACGGTCTTTCTATATTGTCAACAATGCGCAGCCCAATGACAAGATTACGTAGTCATATTCCATAATTTGATGCCTCATAACACGCTATAAACTCTGCTACCATGGTAGAAGTAGCTATAAGTGTTTGCTTTGTACTCTTCTAGGAAATAGCACCTCCAGCAAGCAAGTAAATATAGTTTGAAGTGGATCTCCTACTATCTTAGTATCCCACAAAATTGAAATCAGAATAACCTACAATCTCCAACTTATCCAATCTCCTGTATGTGAGCATGTAGTATTTTGTTCTCTGTAAATACTACATGACCGGTTTGGTTGCTTTTCAATGATCCATTCCCGAGTTACTTAAATATCTCCCTAGCATCCCAACAATGTACGTTATATCCGAACGCTTACAAACATGAGCATATATCAGACTCCCCATAGCTGAGGAATAAGAAATCTTCTGCATTTTTTTAATTTTCAAGTCATTTTTAGGGCACTGACT
>NW_019229408.1:38987-56939 GCF_002742605.1 Olea europaea var. sylvestris
TTGGTTTCGTGCAATAAGCCTATATCGTTGCTGGCAAGCAATATGTTATCGACATATAAAACCAGAAAAATATACTTGCTCCCACTGAACTTGTGGTATATACAATTATTGATCAAATTCATCTCAAAATCAAATGAGATAATCACTTGATGAAACTTGTAATGCCACTGACGAGATGCCTGTTTGAGTCCATGGATGGATTTCTTTAATTTACAAATCATTTGCTTTGCATCATCCGATAAAAAGTTTTTTGATTGTATCATATGAATTGTTTCATCAATATCACATTTGAAAATGTTGTCTTAACATACATCTGATGTAACTCAAGATCGAAATGCGCTACCAATTTTATTATAGTTCTGAAAGAATCTTTTGAAGAAAACGAAGAGAAAGTCTCTTTATAATTGATGTCTTATTTCTGTGTAAAGCCCTTTGCGACAAGATGAGTCTTATACTTCTCTACATCACCTTTCGAATCCCTCTTGGTCTTAGATATCTATTTGCAACCAATGAGTTTCGCACCTTCAGGCAATGGAACGAGGTCCCATACGTCATTGTCCTTCATGGACTTTATCTCTTCTTTCATGGCATCGAGCCACTTTTGAGAGTTAGAACTTTCCATGGCTTGATGGAAGTTGATCAGATCATCTTCCACCATTCCAATGTCAACTTCATGTTCTTGAAGAAATACGATATAATCATCCAAAACCGCACTTCTCATCTTTCTAGTCTTAATGGCATTGGTTCTTAAGGCTATAGAGTTTGTTCTTCTGGAACAATTTGTTGATCTTGAGAGGGAGGTATGACATTGTTTTGATCTGGAGTTGCTTCTTGAACAATGTCAAGGATAGAAACATGATCATTATCAATGACAATTGGAGGAATTTCAACATATTCCTCCTCAAAGACAAAGCCTATAACCCTTTCTCCCCCTCCCCTCCCTCCCCCTTCCCCCCCGGAAACTCAACATCTTCAAAGATTCGAGCATTTTCTATCTCAAAAATTGCCTTAGTTGTGGGATCATAAAACTTGTAACCCCTGGACCTTTCAAAATATCTAATAAAGTAGCAACTGATAGTTATTGTGTCCAGTTTCTTTTCATTTGGCTTATAGAGCCTTACCTCAGCTGGACACCCCTAAATATGTATATGCTTCAAATTAGGCTTCTTGCTTGTCCAAAACTCAAATGAGGTTTTATCAGTGACCTTAGTTGGAACTCTGTTGAATATATACGCTGCGGTCTTTAATGCTTCACCCCAGAGAGATTCTGGTAGGGTAGAATGACTAATCATACTCCTCATCATGTCCTTAAGTGTTCTGTTTCGTCTCTCAACAACACCATTCATAGTGGGCAAACTCGGTATAGTGTACCGTGGGACGATACCGCATTCCTCTAGAAATTTAGCAAATGGTCCTGGACAATTTTCACCTAAACCGTCATATCTGCCATAGTATTCACCACCACGGTCAGATCTGACTCTTTTAATCCTTTTACCGAATTGGTTCTCAACTTCGTCTTTATAGCTTTTGAACACATTCAGTGACTGTGATTTTTCATGAATGAGATATATATAGTCATATCTTGAAAAGTCGTCTATGAACGTTATAAAATATTGTTGACCATTCCAAGAACCCGTAGGGAATGGTCCACAAATATCCGTATGTATAAGTTCTAAGACGTCCGAAGTCCTATTGGCTTGAAATATCCTTTTATTGGTTTGTTTCCCTTTATACAGTTGACACACAAAACATAATCTGTGAAATTAAGAGGGTCGAGAATCCCGTCAGACACAAGTCTCTCAATTCTCCTTTTGAAAATGTGACCTAATCTCTTGTGCCACAACGAGGCAGAATTCTCGCCAATTAATTTTCGCTTTACACCTCAAATACTTATATACAAGGATTCATTAAAAAAACCAATTGTCTCAATAGAATAAAGATTATCGTAACCTAATAAAAAATCAGAACCAATCAATTTTGAATCATGAAACAAACTAAATTTTCCATTTCCAAGTGAACAAGAATAACCAAATCTGTTCAAAACAGAAATAGAAATCAAATTATGTGTAAGAGACGGTAAAATAAATATCTCAGCAAGATCCAAATAAAATTCAGTCTTTAACAATAATCTAAATTTTTCTATTGCCTCTACTTCCACCTTCTTGCTGTCGCCAGCATAGATGTATCTTTCACCATTACATAGTTTTCAGCAACTCAAGCAACCCTGCATAGACATACTGATGTAAGTTGTTACACCACCAGGATCTATCCACCATGTATGTCGAGGTACCGAAGTTAAATTAACCTTAGAACAAATCAAATGAAGAAGAAAATCTTTCTTTACACGTTATGCGTGGTAATTGGTGCAATTCTTTTTCTTATGACCTGCAACTCCATAGAAGAAATAACTACCTTCAGTTGGTTTCTTATGCTGTTTCTTCTGCGATATTGTACCCGCAGCTTCCTTATTAATCTTCCTTTTCTTATTCATTTTATCCTTAGAGGTGGTGGCCAAATGGGCACTTTCTGTCTTCTCATACTTCAATTTTTCCTCTTCCTGGACACAGTATGAGATGAGCTCATTAAGAGACCATGAGTCCTTTTAACAGTTGTAGCTCACCTTGAATTGACTGAAATGTGCCAGAAGGGATATCGGAACCAAGTGTACTAACGAGCTTTCAAATAAATCCAACTTGAGTGCCTTTAGTTTTGAAGCAATGTGAGAAATTTCCATAATGTACTCTCGAATGTTTCCTTTCCCTTTATACCTCATTGAGATAAGGTTTGCCAAAAGTGTACTTATTTCAGCCTTTTTATTCTTGGCAAATCTCTTCTCAAAATCCTCAATGAAACCCTTAGTCGTAGTCACCTTATCGGACATAGTGCCCCGGAATGCTTATAGAATAGCACGCTTCACGACCATTAAACTTATGCAGTTCGATCGTTCCCATTTTTCCATCTCCCTCTTATCATCAGAGGTACTTTTATTAGTAAGTGCAACAGGTTGACGGACTCGTAAAGCAAGGTCTAGGTCTATGACTCCGAGAACAATCATCACGTTCTCTTGCCATGCCCTGAAATTTGTGCCATTAAGCATGGGAATTGAATTGATGCTAGCAGAGATATTAGCAGCAGAACCTGAAATAGAATTAGAGAACGATTATTACGAATAGCTCACATAAATATCTTTAATATGCAAATAATAATAATCTCAAATAGTGGTAGGGCCCATCATAAGATACCTAGCACAATATCAATATCTAGTCTTTGGAGAGAAATATTGACTTGTAAGTGGTACTCTTGGCATAGTGATCAAATATTGACAATAAAACAATGTGTCAACCAATAAACCTTTTTTTGGACCGATTTATTGATGACACATTAAACAAAATAATCGTCACATGTTTATCACACAGGTGCACGTGTATTCGGCTAAAGATTGACCTCCTTTGGACCGATCAATATTCTCATGAATAACACATGTACAAACATCTTTTAATATTCTAAGTCAATTAATTTCTACAAGAGAGGTTGATTTGACAACATGTTGTTTCAATTAATTAAATTTTGAATATTATATCTCTTAAAAGAGTTCTTAGTACTAAAATTTGATAAAGAGAATCACCAATTTTGCATATTTTGTTTAGATTTAAACTTTAGGGGCCTTAGGATTAATAATTCAAAACTTTAAGGGGTAATATTAATTATTTCCAAACTTTAGGGGTTGAAAATTAATAAATTTGAAACTTTAGGGACCAAAATTAATTAATTAAGAACTTTAGAGGATCAGTTAGAACAAATTAAAAACCATATGGGGACAAAAATTGACCAATTCAAAACTTTAGGGATCAAATTTTGAAAATTTGAAACTTGGAGAGTCAATTTGAATTAGTTATAAACTTTAGGGCTGGACATGGTACGATTCGGTTCGGTTCTAACGAGAACCGAGTCGATCCGAAATTTTCGGATATTTAGTAAGTAGGACCGTCGGGTCCAAATTTAATTACGGAACCGTTCAGGTTTGGTTCGATTCGGTCCATTTCGGTTCCATTCAGTTCCGTATTATAATTAAATTTTTTAACATATACAAAGTTACGTTAATTTAATTAATGATATGTTAAATATTAGCTCTTACAAATAACGTAGTTCAATCTTATGTGTTTCACATCTCTCTTTACTGAATTTTTCATAAATTTGATTATTAAAATCACAGAAAGAAAAAGATAAGGAGCTCAAAATAATTAAGAGAGATGTTGTAGAGCTTTAATTCGATTTTCTCCAGTAGAAATGACACTACGGTAGAATAACAGATTTGGATAAAATTGATATCAATTTGATTAAATTGATTTTTAACTAAAAATTAGAAATAGAAAAATCATACTTTGTGATTTGAACTAAATTAACTAGTTAACAAACTTATTTAGAAGAAATAAAATAATTTTACTTATTTAGAATAAGTTAATTTACAAATTATTGGGATTCGGTTCTTCGGGTCTTGGCCTAGAACTAAGAACTAAATCATACCCGTCGGTTCTTGATTCAAATACTCGTTTGGGTATTTAATTTGAGAAGAACCGTCGGGTTCGATTTGGGAGTTTTGTCCAGCCCTAATAAATTTTGGAGGTTAATTTGAATTAATAATTAAAGTTTGAGGGCTTTAATTATAAAATTCAGAATTTTAATGGCCTGAATAATTAATTTTTAAACCTTAGGAACTAAATTATTAAATTCAAAACTTAAAAGCCCAAATTGGATGTACTTTAAAATGTTTGGAACTGAAACCTTAATTTTATAACCCTAACCCTAATTCTAGCTAAGGGTCTCAGATTATCTAATTTACATATCAAGCCCCCGCTCCAAATCTCAAAAAAATGAAAACCCTAAAAAAAATTCCTTTTTCTTTTCTCTTTGTGGTCCACCAGTAATAGAATTGGGAGCGTCAGCAGTAGCGCCGGGCGCTGCTATTTTGTATCAACAATAAACGCTACGCAACACAGTAGCACGAGTTGCTGCTGCGATACAGCACTGCCTGATAGCAGCGCTACTGTCAATGCTACCGGAAAACTGAATCAGTTTTTCCTGCTTTTTTTTTTTTTTTAACCTAAAAAATCTTGAATCCAAAACCAAATTTCATAATCTGAAACATTCTCAACTAATCAATCCGGATTATGAAAGATAATAAGAAAAAGAGACCCCAAAAATAAAATTCAAATTTAACAAAATATAGATCCCAAAAATTGTCAAATTTGAAAACTCCGTAAAATATTGTAAGAACAAAATTCTAAAACTTTGATTCTCATTTTCAACATGAAAATGCTCTGATACCACTTGTTGGATAATTTATTACTTTAAATCACCGGATCTTCATGTTGGATCATCAAAAAATACATGAATTATAACGGACGCGTACCTGAATCAAACATGGTTAATACAATGATTGAATTTCACGATTTATTCTTCCAAATCTACACACAATCTCATTTTTCTTTGTGATGGGATGCAGAAGAGAATGAATAATATGTAGTCTACGTGTGATTCGGGGATCATAAACATTTATATATACTGATACCCGTTGACCTAATTTAGCCCATCATAGAATTAGGAACGTGGGCCCAGTTTCTACATATAAAATAAATCCACACTTTAATTGGATGCATAACGGCCTAAAATCGAAGCCTTTTTAGATCACTTTTAATTGGGTTTAAACGAATTTGATAGTCTTTAATTTAATATAAATAATTTACACATATAAGCCCACACGATCATTTAAAAATTCCTTACACCCAGTTGATACTCAAGTTCTTCGAATCAACTCCAATTATGCTTCAAGTTCACCTATGTCACACTAGTTTCATCCAAGTTCATCTAAATTGAGATTTTACTTACAATTAACATATTTTACACAAAATTAAGTAGATATTCACTCAATTAGTCATAAATAATTAAGTAAAAAATCCCTAGGTGCATGCCAAATGTGCACTTATTAGTAAGCAAATGACATGGATCAAGCATGGATGTGTAGCATGGAAATTACACGTGATGTGATCTGTAACATGCCTATTTGCAACTGGTCCACCTTAATACCTTAGTGAGATCATTTTAAACAAGTTCAGAGATAATAAACCAAATAACTTTATAACTGAAAATAACTTTAACCTTAAACCGTATCCAAAATAACAGTACATGTGTCCAATATAAAAAGCAAAACTACAAACTTCCACTGAAACTAGATATCCTCAAGAGAAATTATACCCATATGAGCAGTGTGCTCATGAAAGGCATTGGGTATCAATCCCTTAGTAAGCGGATCCGCAACCATGGAGTTTGTCCCAATATACTCTATTGACACCTGTCCACTCTGAACTCTTTCTTTAACAGCCAGGAACCTGATCTCTATATATTTTGACTTCGTCGAGCTCCTGTTGTTATTAGAATACAGCACTGGTGATTTATTATCATAAAATATCTTAAGTAGTATTTCTATATTATCCACAATGCACAGCCCAGTGACAAAATTACGCAACCATATTCCATGATTTGATGTCTCATAACACGCTATAAACTCCGCTGCCATGGTGGAAGTAGCTATGAATGTCTGCTTAACACTCTTCCAGGAAATAGCACCTCCAGCAAGCAGGTAAATATAGCTTGAAGTGGGTCTCCTACTATCTTGGCATCCCGCAAAATCGAAATCAGAATAACCGATGATCCCCAACCGATTCGATCTCTTGTATGTGAGCATATAGTCTTTTGTTCTCTGTAAATACCGCATGACCCGTTTGGCTACTTTTCAATGATCCATTCCCGAGTTACTGAAATATCTTCCTAACATCCCAACAATGTACGCTATATCCGGACACGTACAAACCTGAGCATACATCAGACTCCCTATAGTTGAGGAATAAGGAATCTTTTGCATTTCTTTAATTTCCAAGTCATTTTTAGGGCACTGACTTAAGCTGAACTTGTCTCCTTTAGCCACAGGGGTGTCACTTGGTTTACAATCTTACATGCCATATATTTTAAGTACCTTTTCGATATAGCTCTTTTGTGATAACCCAAGAATACCCCGAGAACGATCTCGGTGTATCTGAATTCCTAATACAAAAGAGGCATCACCAAGATCTTTCATCTCAAAATTCTTTGTTAGAAATCTCTTGGTTTCATGCAATAAGCCTATATCGTTGTTGGCAAGCAATATGTCATCAACATATAAAACTAGAAAAATATACTTGGTCCTACTGAATTTGTGATATATACAATCATCGACCAAATTCATCTCAAAACCAAATGAGATGATCACCTGATGAAACTTGTAATACCATTGACGAGACGCTTGTTTGAGTCCATAGATGGATTTCTTTAATTCACAAACCATTTGCTTTGCATCGTCCGATACAAAGTTTTTCGGTTGTACCATATAAATTGTTTCATCAATGTCATCATTGAGAAACGCTGTCTTAACATTCATCAATGTCCTGAAAGAGTCTTTCGAAGAAATCGGAGAGAAAGTCTCTTTATAATCGATGCCTTCTTTCTGTGTAAAGCCCTTTGCGTCAAGACGAGTCTTATACCTCTCTACATCACCTTTCGAAATGCTCTTGATCTTAAATATCCATTTGCAACCAATGGGTTTCGCACCTTCAGACAATGGAACGAGGTCCCATACGTTATTGTCCTTCATGGAATTTATCTCTTCATTCATGGCATCGAGCCACTTTTGAGAGTTAAAACTTTCCATGGCTTGACAAAAGTTGATCGGATCATCTTCCACCTTTTCAATGTCAACTTTATGTTCTTGGAGAAATACAATGTAATCATTCGAAACCGCACTTCTCCTCTCTCTAGTGGATCTTCTTAATGGCATTGGTTCTTGAGGCTGTAGAGTTTGTTCTTCTGGAACAATTTGTTGATCTTGAGAGGGAGGTATGACATTGTCTTGATCCAGAGTTGCTTCTTGAACAATATCAGGGATAGAAACCTGATCATTGTTAATGGGAATTGGAGGAATTTCAACATATTCCTCCTCAAAGACAAAACCTATAACCCTTTCTCCCCCCGCAAACTCAACATTCTCAAAGAACCGAGCATTTCCTGTCTCGAAAATTGCCTTAGTTGCGGGATCATAAAACTTGTAACCCCTGGACCTTTTAAAATATCCAATAAAATAGCAACTAATGGTCCTTGCGTCCAGTTTCTTTTCATTTACCTTATGGGGCCTTGTCTCAGCTGGACACCCCCAAATATGTATATGCTTCAAACTAAGCTTCTTGCCCGTCCAAAGCTCAAATGGGGTTTTCTCAATAGCCTTAGTTGGAACTCTGTTGAGAATATAAGCTGCGATCTTTAATGCTTCACCCCAAAGAGATTCTGGTAAGTTAGAATGACTAATCATACTCCTCACCAGGTCCTTAAGCGTTCTGTTTCGTCTCTCAGCAACACCATTCATAGTAAGCAAACCCGACATAGTGTACTGTGGGACGATACCACAATCCTCTAGGAATTTAGCAAATGGTCTTGGACGCTGTTCACCTGAACCGTCATATCTGCCATAGTATTCACCCCCACAGTCAAATCTAACGTTTTTAATACTTTTGCTGAGTTGGTTCTCAACTTCAGCTTTATAGTTTTTGAACACATCCAGCGACTGTGATTTTTCATGAATGAGATATACGTAGCCATATCTTGAAAAGTCCTCTATGAACGTTATAAAATATTTTTGACCAATCCAAGAACCCGTAGGGAATGGTCCACAAATTTCCGTATGTATAAATTCTAAGATGTCCGAAGTCCTATTGGCTTGAAATCTCCTTTTATTGGTTTGTTTTCCCTTTATACAGTTGACACACAAATCATAATCTGTGAAGTCAAGAGGGTTAAGAATCCCGTCTGACACAAGTCTCTCAATTCTTCTTTTGGAGATGTGACCTAATCTCTTGTGCCACAACGAGGCATAATTCTCCCCGGTTAATTTTCACTTTACACCTCGAGTACTTACATGCAGGGATTCATTAAAAGAAGCAATTGTATCAATTGAATAAAGATTATCGTAGTCTAATAAAGAACCGGAACCAACCAATTTTAAATCATGAAACAAACTAAATTTTCTATTTCCAAATGAACAAGTATAATCAAATTTGTCCAAAACAAAAATAGAAATCAAATTCCATCTAAAAGATGGTACAATAAATGTCTCAACAAGATCCAAATAAAATCCAGTCTTTAACAATAATCTAAACTTTCCTATTGCCTCTACTTCCACCCTTTTGCCATCGCCAGCATAGATGTATCTTTCACCATCACTTGGTTTTCGACAACTTAGGCAACCCTGCATAGACATACTAATGTGAGTTGTTGCACCAGAATCTATCCACCATGTATGTCTAGGTACCGAAATTAAATTTATCTCAGAACAAACCAAATGAAGAAGAGTACCTTTCTTTACACGCCATGCGTGGTAATTGGTGTGATTCTTCTTCTTATGACCTGCAACACCACAGAAAAAACAACTGCCTTCAGTTGGTTCCTTATACTATTTCTTTTACGGTGCCGTACCCGTAGCTTCTTTATTAACCTTCCTTTTCTTGTTCCTTTTGTCCTTAGAGGTGGTGGCCAAATGAGCACTTTCTATTTTCTCATGCTTCAGTCTTTCCTTTTCCTGGACACAGTGTGAGATGAGTTCATTAAAGGACCATGAGTCCTTTTGACAGTTGTAGCTCACCTTGAATTGACTGAAATGTGCTGGAAGGGATATCAGAACCAAGTGCACCAACAAATTTTCAGATAAATCCAACTCGAGTGCCTTTAGTTTTGAAGCAATGTGAGACATTTTCATAATGTACTCCCGAATGTTTCATTTCCCTTTTTACCTCATTGAGATAAGGTTCGCCAAAAGTGTACTTGTTTCAACCTTTTCATTCTTGGCATACCTCTTCTCAAGATCCTCAAAGAAACCCTTAGCCGTAGTCACCTTAACGGACATAGTGCCCCGGAATACTTTTGGAATATCACGCTTCATGACCATTAAGCTTATGCGGTTCGATCGTTCCCACTTTTCATCACCCTCTTGTCATCAGAGGTACTCTTATCAGTAAGTGCAGCAGGTTGATCGACCTGTAAAGTAAGGTCCAGGTCCATGACTCCGAGAACAATCATCACGTTCTCTTGCTACGCTCTGAAGTTTGTGCCATTTAGCATTGGAATTGAATTGATGCTAGCAGAGATATTAGCAGCAGAACCTTAAACTGAATTAGAGAATGTTTATTATGAATAGCTCACATAAATATATTTAATATGCAAATAATAATGATCTCAAATAGTGGTAGGGCCCATCACAAGATACCTAGCACAACATCAATATCTAGTCTTTGGACAGAGATATTGACTTGTAAACGGCACTCTTGGCGTAGTGATCAAACATTGACAATAAAACAACATGTCAATCAATAAACCTTTCTTTAGACCGATTTATTGATCACACATTAAACCAAATAATCATCATATATTTATCACCACAGGTGCACGTGTATTCGACTAAATATTGACCTTCCTTTGGGCCGATCAATATTCCCATGAATAACACATGCACAAACACCTTTTAATATTCTAAGTTAGTCAATTTCTACAAGAGATGTTGCTTTGGCAACATGTTGCTTCAATTAACCAACTTTCGAATATTATATCTCTTAAAAGAGTCTTAGTACCAAAATTTGAGAAAGAGAATCACCAATTTTACATATTTTGATTAGTTGTAAACTTTAGGGGCCTTAGGATTAATAATTAAAAACTTTAAGGGGGCAAAAATTAATTAATTCCAAATTTTAGGGATTGAAATCAATAAACTTGAAACTTTAGGGACCATAATTAATTAATTCAATACTTTAGAGGATCAATTAGAACAAATTTTCAAACTTTAGGGGCCAAAATTGACCAATTCAAAACTTTAGGGATCAAATTTTGAAAATTTGAAACTTTGGAGGTCAATTTGAATTAATTATAAACTTAGAGGGCCAATTTGAATTAATAATTAAAGTTTGAGGGCTTTAATTACAAAATTCAGAACTTTAATGGCCCGAATTAAGTAATTTTAAACCTTAGGGACTGAATTATTAAATCCAAAACTTAAAGGCCCAAATCTTAATATAACTTAAAGGTTAGGGACTGAAACCTTAATTTTATAATCCTAACCCTAATTGCAAGCAGGGGCGTCAAATTATCTAATTTACAAAAGAAGCCCTCGCCCCCAAATCAACCCAAAACTGAAACCCTAATAAAAATTTTCTTCTTCTCCTCTTCATTGGGCGGCGCACGCGAGCAGATTGGGGAGCCCACCACACAGCAGCCTCGGCGTTGCTGTGTTGTGCAGTAGCTCGCACTGCTACTGTGTAGCAGCAGCCGCGGCAAGCAAAATTTTTTTATTCTTTATTTTTTAAACGAAATCTGGATTCAAAATTATAAATCCAAAACCATAACCATAACCTGAATTCTTCTCAATTATTTTAATTCGAATTATGACAAATTCATAACGAAAAATATACCGAATAGTTTTCAAATTCAACAAAACTAATTCCAAATTGTCAACTCTGAAAACTTCATAAAATATTGCAAGAACCAAATTAAAACCTTTGATTCTCAATGATTCGACATGAAAAAGCTCTGATACCACTTGTAGGATAATTTAATACTTTAAATCATCGGATCTTTCATGTTAAATCATTAAGAAATTGAAGAACTATAGCGGAAGCATACCTGACAGACATGGTTATTTGCAATAATTGAATCCTGTGGTATAGTCTTCCAAATCTACACGCAATCTCCTTTTTCTCTTTGTGATGAGATGCAGAAGAGAATGAATAATACGTGCGTGTGATCTGGGGACCATAACCTATTTATATAGCGACGCCCTTTGACCTAATTCGGTCCATCATAGAATTAGGACTTGGACCGGGTCTCTACGCATATGTAAACCCACACTTTAATTGGATACATTAAAGCCCAAAACCGAAACCTTATTAGATCACTTTAATTGGGCTTAACCGAATTCGATAGCCTTTAATTTAACACACAATTATTCATACATACAAGCCCATCTATTAATTAAAAAATCCTTACACTAAGATACCAAAATATCAACAAGGTAAGTGGAGAAGCCCGAAGTCAATATCCAGGACCGTCGACTAATCAGTATCGGATTAGGCAACAATGTCAGATGAGGAGGAAGAAGTAAAAAATACACCGTAGAGAAGGGTACCTTTTCACGTAGCGATGAATTCGCTTAAGTACCTTTCATGGGAGCTTGCATGTATTGACTAATGGAGTTGACAGCAAGGGCAAGATCCAGCCTAATGATGGTTAAATATTGCAAATCACCCACTAAGGAGCGATATGTCTTGGATCTTTAAAAAGAACACCATCAGATGACAAACATTGAGCAACAACCGTGGGTATGGATACAAGCTTGGCTTCAAGTGATTGGGCCTTAANCATCTAAATTGAGATTTTACTTACAATTAACATATTTTACACAAAATTAAGTAGATATTCACTCAATTAGTCATAAATAATTAAGTAAAAAATCCCTAGGTGCATGCCAAATGTGCACTTATTAGTAAGCAAAGTCACTAACATGAGCTTTTAAGGATCTCATGTGTTGATTTTAAATCTTTAGAAATAGGAGCTTATTCAGCCATGGTTTTTCAGGATTGGTCATCGTGACCTACCTTCACCAGACCAAAGCTCAGCTTTGCATTGAACAACGTGTGTCAATTTCTTCTTGCTTTATCCGCAACTTACCGGCAAGCCGTAACTACAATAGCTTAAAGCTACTATATATGGTCTTTCTTTTCAAATCGACCCTGGCTTCATTGTCACTTGCTTTACCATACGATTGAGCAAGTTTCACCAATGATAGACGCAGCACTCATGTTTTCATCATAGCAAAATCTAAATTTCGTGCATTAACCAATGTTGCAGCTTTTGAATCCATTTTCATAAGCTTCACATTCATCTAACTTCACCACCAGTCCTATTTTGAGATAATTAGTGCCATTATCTTGCTACTGTCCTGTCATGAATACACTAACCAAACATATATAGGTACAAAGGTTTCTTCAGACCAGATAAAGATTGGCTCTCAAGTGTAAAGGCAAAAGGGAGTTTGACTATACGTTCCACTCGTCAAGCAAGGATGAAAGTCGATCTTAGTGATCCGATAGTACTGAGTGGAAGGATCATCACTCAACGGATAAAAGATATTTCCAATGTATAAATGGTTGGGAATTCATATTTCGTCATCTTTGAAAAATCAAGTCCACCGCAAAGATATTCATAAATTGCTCTACCATAGTTTTAAACATATAAACCCAATTTTAGATTAATAGTACATCCCAATAGAGGATGGCCATACTTATTCAATTTCTCTCTCAATACACGTGGTGCGACCGTCCTATAAGGGAAGCCGGGTGGCCCACCACACACCCCCGAGGTGTGTGGCTACCTACCATGGTGGCGCCTCGGCATTAGATGATCGCACCACGTGGCAGTGCGATCGCTCTACTAAAGTATTTCTCCATTAGATGAGCCTTGAAAAGTTTATTATAAGCAGGAGTGATAATTAATATTTTGTTAGTGAAATAGTAATAAATAAGACCCCACTAGTTCGATTTTAGCTATCCGAATAATAATTAGTTGATGTATTAACTAAACCCCTTCACATGGTGAGCATCTATAACGACTCGAGTCTTATGTTCAACCTATTATATCATACCTATTGTCCATTTTGGGAGAACCACTTTGAAAAATGGGTAATTATATTACCACTATAAATTTTACTGAGTACACCACAATTTTCTTATTTACTAAAATATCCACAAGTAAAATTACNATGGGTAATTATATTACCACTATAAATTTTACTGAGTACACCACAATTTTCTTATTTACTAAAATATCCACAAGTAAAATTACGTAATTAGAATTTTAATATATTTTTTAATTAAATAAATTATTATTACACCACAAATGTAAAATCTAATTTCTTTCTTCATTTTTCTCAACATTTCATTGTTCATAATTTTTTTGGCGACTTTTGCCTTCCTTCAAGGTGGCAAGGTAATTTTTTTCCTCACTATAAATGAATCCATTTTTTCAATTTATTTGTTGAGTTTGAAAATTAAGGATCTTATTTTTTGTTGAGTCAAATAGATTTATTATGATTTTAAAACAAGCATGTAAACTTTTATGTTTCAGCTTTCATGGATTTTTGTGTATGAGATCTGTCAATTTCCTTGGATGTTTTTACATGCATGTCTATAAATTTCTCTCCGTCTATAACACACCAAAACCATAAAAAATTGAGAAAAAAGAGAGGATGATGGGAAGTCAAACATAGAATCTTCCTGCAAATAGTCTGAATTTACTTTAAAGAATCCAACATAATATTACAATTATAATGTCATTAAAAGCAATTAAAAATACTATTGTAGTGCAAAATTTCTGTAACGAAAAGGTAATATTTTCCACCTATAATGCACCTGGTGCAAAATCTCTGTGACGAAAAGATACTGCAAATTCTTGTTTTAGAATTAGTGAAAATGTTTAAAGGATGAAAAAAATGAGAAGTAATATTGGGACGATAAGTACACCACTTTTTTTTTCAATTTTAGTTTTTATAGGATTATGAGTATATTTGTAAATTTGTTGTGGTGTATTTATTAAAAATATATTTTAACTGTGGTGTGATTAAAATGTGGTGTAGGAAATAAATTTTATGGTGGTAATATAATTACCCTTGAAAAATTTTGTGACTTCTTTTTACTAGAAAGTTTTAATGAATATCTTAGAATGAGTTTTGTCAAAGATTGACCTTATCCCATATTTCGAAATGAAGAATGATAATATGGATGGAATTCGTAACAATAAGAATAAAATTTCTCTCACTAAAGCAAAGCAAATATGGTAGAGGTCAAAGATTTCGCTCTTGACAAGACCTTAAAGAAGGAAAAAATAAAAATAGTGAAATTCAAGTTTTGATTAGAAATCTTAAGATAATAATTCCTGAATTATGCGGATCGTGAAAATAAAAAATCAAATACTTAAAATATATTTAAAGTTTTTATAATAAATACCTGATTTTTGAATAAAAAATTAATTACCTGAATTTTTTATTAAAAAAATTGTAGTTTAATTTTATCTTAAAATAAAATTGCCAGCACCAAGCCAAAGTATTGCTGCAGGCCATTTGATAGATTAATCAATAGATTAAATGATGGCAAACTTATCCCTAGGTAACATATTTCAACACCTTCAAAAATTGCAACAAGTTGGTAAATAGTTTTATAAAGCCTTGCTTGGCCGATCAACCCTCTACTTAATCCGGTCGAGTTAGTTTTGTGTGTGTATATATTTTATTCTTCCCCTTGTAACTATTTTTCTTATTCTTAACCCCTGGTAACAATTTTTCATCCAAATAAATCAATTTTTTGACTGTTATTTCAATATTTCAACCATCATTTTTAACTTCTCCACTCACATGTACTCACTTTTCTCTTTAACGATCAAAAAATCAATTCTTATAATCACTATCGAACAGACCCCTATAGTTATTTTATAAATCATAGATCCATATTTCTTATCTTCACTTTTTATAAGCTCTTGTCTGGTTTAGTAAAAAATAGATTTTTACTAAAGTTAATGAAATGTGGATTTGAAAAATTTATAAAAGTTGTGAATTTTATAAAATGTGATGTTGAACAATTTGAGAAAAAATGAATTTTGAAAATATGGCCTCTCAAATGTTGCGAGGTATGAACAAAAGATTGAATAAGGGAGTGAATTTTTTTCTATGATTAAACTAGAATTGCAACTTTTATTTACAAAATATTAACTAGCAAAAAAATCTTTAGTTGAATTTTTCTTTTAAAGACAGTTGATTTTCGACTTCGCTCACTTGAAAATTTTTCAAAAAAAATAAATAAATAAAATCCCTCAATACTCAATTTATCGATAACATAACTTGCATAAACAATCAGCGTTCTTAATACTAAAGAGTGGGATGGAAAGGAGAAGAAAGCTCTCCGTTCTTGCTTCTCAGGTAGCTAAAACGAATTTCATTTTGATCACTTAATTTTATTTTGTTTAAAAATGTTCACTCATTTTAAACTTTACCACAATTAGACCACCGAACTTCAAAGTAATTAGTTGCGATTTGATTATGTTTTTCATGTTCATTGATTTAACTAACAAAAAGTTGACACAACAATAGTCGAAAATAACTAGACTAAGCATCACTATTTCCTTTACTTAAAGTATTGATATAAATGAAGTTACTTTAATGGTTATAATTTAGTAATCAACATAGAGAATGCGGAACACTTAGAAGAAAATATCATAAATCAGTTGGAAAAGTGGAGAGATAAGAAGTATCAACGAAAACGTGCAAAATTTCTAATTAGAGTGTCAGGTTTATGCAAGCTACAGAATCAAGAATCATTTTTTGATCCTCTACAATTTCCTTGAGTGACGATTCGTCAAACTTTTAGAGTCAAATTCTATCAATTAGGGGTCCATTCTTGCATTTTTCTATTTTGAGTCATTTTAGGGTATTTTCGTCATTTTTTATTTTTATTTTTTGAGTTCTATTCGAATTTTTCTACTAAGTAGGATTTCCTTTGATTAGGATTCATTTTGAATTTTTATATATGTACTAAGGATTTGAAAACCCTAGAGTCGTTTTTAGATTAATAATTTGATAAATTACATTATATTTTATATCCGTTCAAACGAAATTCGAGCAACACTCGTTCGTGTGTTTTGGAAAAAATCCTTTTATTATTATTATTCACGTTTTCGCCCTTTTATTAATATTATTTAACCCAGAAATGTTTATCGATGTACGTAGGATGTATTTTTTAAGTTATCATTTGGTACAGTGTTTACCTGGGAAAGTCATATGAACGCATTACAGCTGTATCGATGCAGCTCATCAAGTCTATGCCGCCATGTGTGTATTATGTTATATGATGATCTCACAAGGAATTTACATGTAGCTTTCATGGTATAAACTATATATAAACCTTATTGCATCCCTCGGATTTGGTCCTTCCCAATTGCCTTGTCAACAAGACTTGAAAGCCGGCCTCTAGAAAATTGACCACCTTTCAAATGTAAATATTTGTTTTACCCTATTTATTATAAATGATTTGTATATGTTTTTACTATTTTTCTCTAAAGGTGTGTCCAGTTAGTTTCTCAAGTTTTTCTTACGAGCATTTCTAGTAGATCTTTTTGTCTTCCTTTCGTCCGTGTACATTCATTAAATTAGAACTCTTTTATTCTTAAACTCATTTTTAATCACACATTCATAAAATAAGATATTTTGTACGTAAATTCAAAAAAATAAAAAAAATCTACTTTTTAACCACGCATTTTTCATAATAATCACTAATCTCAAACTCAATTTTCCAAAAAAATAATAATAAATAAATAAATAAATACTTATTTTAATGGATGTCAAACAGGGGCTTCATGTTGAACAAACATGTTTTCAGATTTTATTCTCTTGCAGTATTGTCACAAATGTTAGTACTTTTAGAGCTTTCAAATCATATATATTAGGGATGGCAATGGGGTGAGAGCGGGGCAGTTGCCATATTTACTTACCCATTAAAATTTTTTTAATAGTTTTTTAGAATTCATTTTATTGCTCACATTCATTCAAGTAGGAAAATAATATAGTTATTAAATTTTTGAATTTATTTATTTATTTTTAAAAGTTAAATTATTCGAATATATTTGATAAACTAAGGTTTTTATTATTTATCATATTCCTTAGATAATCTTAATTGCCATATTCTTTAAAAATTAATGAAATTTTGTAAAATTTTTCTATTTATAGTATTGACTTCTTAAAAAAAAAAAAAAAAAAAAAAAAACAAGGGGGGGGGGGGCCCCCCC
>NW_019229408.1:56955-95283 GCF_002742605.1 Olea europaea var. sylvestris
AAAAAACGCAGAGGTGGAGGGGCCTCCATTACCCATATCCGCCCCACCTCGTACTAGACCCAATTACCCGATTAAGCGGGTAATTCCCACCCAAAATAGGTATTGGGTTCGATAGTATTTTTGCCATCCGTATTTATATTTTGAATATGTAAATTCAAAATAACTCTAGTTAAAAAGTTATTTCAGTTGAAGAAAACACATAGTATTGATGAAGAAGAAATAATAATCAATGAGAAAGAATGAGTAATCTTTGATTATAAAAAAGAGGATCATATTTTGAAAAATTCTAAACAATGTCACTATATATATATATATTTTATAAATTTTTCTCATATGAGAAATTTCTCCCTCTATCTCTGTGTGTTCGTGCGCGTGTATAAGAATATGTGGACATGATGGATGATCGAGATTCAATGGCCAAATATCCCAAGTTTCGAGTTTCTCTTTCTTCCTTCCAATTATGTCGTTCCACAAAGCCTTCTTCTTTACCTATAACTCCATTGCCAAGAACTCTCTCTCCTGTAAATTCCAAGGCATTTGATATTGCTTATCCCATCATCATTCCAAATCCTCCACCGTCCACACCAAATCATGACCTCAATGTTGTGGGATCGAAGATCATGCCACTTGATCTTGTGTGTCAATCAAGATCATGCACAGTTTGCGTAGCACCTGATCATTTCTACAAGAAAGATGGGCATCGTCGGAATTCTGATGGCATCAATGCATTGCCTATTGCACCTCCACCAGCTGGAAAAAAGAAGAAAACCCGAAGAAAGAAATCGAAACCTAGTTTTAGAGAAGGTACTGACATTATCTCGTCTGTAAACTTACTCTTGACGTTAGAGAGTGAACCGGTTTTTTCTATAAACCCCCTTTCTTTCTCTTTTTCTTTCTTTTTTCTTTCTTTTTTTTTTTTTTAAACTACATGCACATTTTTCATAATATAGAAGATTTTCTTGAGACTTGATCTTAGACCACCATATTTAAACGTTTAAGCTTTTAAGAAAGATACATTTATTTATTTATTTATTTATAATATTTAATTTTTATTTTTATATCTCTATCGTGTACGTGCTATATTCATTTTTTTTTCCATTTTATAATTAAAGGCATGATATATACATAATTTTCATAAATAGGTGATGGTAAATTTGATCTCATAGGTTGAATTTTTGTAGGTTATGAAACTGTATGGAGATTCCTCGTTGAAAAACATAAGCTGTTGTTTATAAAGAGTATTTTATATATTATAGAGAGTTTTTATAAATTTAGAGAGCCAAAATTTTAAGCACTTCAATAATGCTCTTTATTTTAACTTTTCATTTCATTGTCATCAAGAAATATTTATTGATTTCTTCTTATATTTTATTTAGCATAATTTTTTATATCTTAATGACGAATCAGCTTAAGCCCATTTTTAGGCTCCATTTTATTCAAAATGCAATTTCTCTCTCTCTCTCTTTTTTTTTTTAATCACACATTTTCTAATAAAATAATATTACATGTAAGTTCAAAATTTTTTCTTCTTTTTTACTACACATTTTTCAAAAAATCAATATTCCAAAATATATATTTCCCCAAAAATACATTTTCATGGAGCCCAAACAAGGGCTAAATATGTTTTGAATAGTTTAAGAGGTAGAATATTGAAATCTGTAACATATTAAATGCAATCTTACTTAAGAATATAGAGTGAATTTCACTTTCTAAATTTAGAGAGCCAAAACTCACTCTCTATTTCAAAAGGTTAAAATAGGAAATCTTTTTGAACTTACTTATAAAGAGCATGTTATATTTAGAGAGTCGCCTGAGATATGACATGTGTTTATTTATACAAATATAGTGTTCTACTGAAAGCCTGATTTTCCTCTCATACAGGCATTGATTCTTCCTGTAATTCGAATGCCCCATTAGAGAAGACAAGTGAGGACTCCCTCAATGGAAATATGAAAAGGGAGCCAAAGAATGTAAAGGTTCGGGGATCAAAAAATGGCTGGAAAACCACAACCGTCAGGACAAATTCGGAAAGGATGATGCCATGTACGATCAATGGTAAGATGAGTAAGAGCTTTGCTGTTTTGAAGAAATCCTTGAACCCTTATGAGGATTTCAAGAAATCAATGTTAGAAATGATAATGGAGAATGAAATGTTTGAAGCCGTGGAACTGGAGCAGCTTTTGCAGTGCTTTCTCTCTCTAAATTCACAGCATCATCATACAGTAATTGTTAAGGCATTTACAGAGATTTTGGAGGACTTCTTCACTGCGTCGTCAAACTAATCTGAGAAAAAAAATGTAATATGTTATATGTGTACGTTATTATTATTATTATTTTTTTTTTTCCTCCCCTTTTACTTTTTATTTTGTTGATGCTGTTATTCATTGTTATTTTAACTATTAGGAAAATTAGGGTTGACGTTCCTTAACCCCTTTCAATTAATTAATTATAGTCAGTGTTCTAAAAGGCGCAATGCGTGGCGATACAATAATGCCAAGCTAATGGCAATGCGAGATTAGGCGAGACAAAAAGCGTTTTCATATTTTAATATTATTTTAAATTTTTAATCAATAAAAAATTATTTAATTATTATAAGTTTTAACTCAAAAAAAAAAAAACAATTTATTAATGTGTTCATTGGCGCCTTAGCCACACTTCGCATCTGTTGACCGCGTCCGTTGACCACCAAATAAGGCGCCAAACAACTTTGCTTGTCACCTTAGCCTCATCTCGCGCCAATTTTAGAGATTATATAGTTAAAATGTAAGAAAAAAATTGAATTTACTTGTAATACCATTTTATTGAGGAGGATGCTTGGCATAATCATCTTGTCTCTCCTGCCACACCTCACTCCGCCCCAACCCCTTTGGACACTGTTCTAGTTAATCTTTCTGACCCCATCAAAACATTATGCAATTCTATTGACTGACATTTTTCCAATCAAATTTATGGGTAGAATTGTTGGAATTTAGTGGTGTTAATGAAATCAGATTATCGCATATCATATATGTAGTTTAGATATCGATTTTAAACATATTTTATATGCAATATACTGTATATGCAGTTTATCGTATTTGCAGGCAGCTTACCGTATATGCAGCTTACCGTATTTTGCAGCCTACCGTATTTGCAAGCAACTTATCATATTTGTACCTTATCATATTTGTAGCTTACCGTATATACTGCTTGTCGTACATGCATTTGATCGTATTTGCAAATATTTTCTTTACCCTTTTCATATATATCGTATTTTCACATACCGTATTTTCACTTAAACATAGAAATACCGTATATGTAACTTACATATACTAAATTGCATTTACCAACTGTTAGCAAGAAAATTCAAATATAATTTTTTTTCTTTTTCTATTTTTATTTTTAACATAAATATAATAAACAAGTAAACTGCAAATATATAAATCAAGTAAATTGCAAACGTGTAAATCGCTAAATAAATAAATCTACAAGAATAAATTGCAAAGATGTAATTGCAAAATAAATAAATAGCAAATGAATTTTCAACCCGAAGCTTGTGCGAACACAATTTCATTAAAAAAGATTCGGCCCTCACCGTTAATGCTTGAGGTCTAATCTGAGCATCTATTTCCCAAAATACAACGGTAAAATCTGAAGAATCTGAGCACCACTACTCAGACGAACTGATTTAGCGTCTGAACAATATCACCACCAAGACGAAAATTGTATATGCAAACAGAATAATATGCAGACGACCGAACAGTGTAATTTTGTGTGTTTTCGACGGAGAGTTTTTCCTATGTGCTAGAACTGCTGGAAAAATGACCTTGATATAAGTTTAAATCCGCCTATTAACTCCATAGTAATAAACACTGAAGTTGCTTCAATCTTTGGGAGTTTTGGCAATTTCAGGAAACTCAAAGGTCGGTTGTTTTTTACAAGACCTGAACACTTCAAACGGGCCAATTTTTGCTCCGTTCGGTCCGACATTCGTGTACGCAAGTCGTGCCCGCACATAAGTTCAAGGTTCGAAGGATATTTCGGTTTATGATTTGCACCCCCTGCGTGCGCACGTGGAGAGAGTCTCTATACTACACATGATTACACCCTTTCAATGTACAACCATTTTTAAAATGGTTCTTGCTTTCATATTTTTCCTATGTGGGACAAACTCATTTTTCCCACATAAACTATCTTCTAATGGTCAACTTTGAGTTCCAATTTCTCATTCACCCGAATTTCATTTTTGGCAAGTAAATATATGATGTCGATACTCTCACGGAGTAGAACACGGATCAACTTTGATCTTCCAAATTTGACCAATGGATCCCACAGAAAAGTGTGCCAAAATTGAGCCATTTACTCATATTTTCCAACAAGAATTTCTTGACCTTCATTTGCATTTTTGAGATATGTACCAGTTTGCAATGTTTTAATCTTCATCGTGGATCTCAGGAACGATGGGGGACGATTTTCAAAGACTGGCAGTGGAGATGTTTTCACAGTTGGTGATGGTTCTGTCATGATGTGTGGTGGCTAAGGGAAAGTAACAATTAACAAGGGGGAGTTGTTGGTAGTGGTGAGGAATTGGGTGTCCTTGGTCGCCAGTGGCGAATTTAGGGGACTCTCAGCCCATTTCAATTTTTTTAGCGTAAAATTTTTCTTTTTATAAATAAAAGAAAATTATGTGTAATTTTTTTTCCCCATTTTTTTAACATATTAGAGTAAGGTTACAAAAGTCATTTTACTAACAATTTGAGATTTTGAATAATCGGATTCTTTCAACTATGGACGCAAAATCACAAGTTCATATCGGTTAAGATATATAATCACCCTTCTGAAGTTATGAAGCAATAACCACACTAAAATAGTTAGACCTCAACCCAAATTTTTCACTTAACTATTTATGAGTATGGCAAGTGGATTATAATCGAATCGCTCGTACTATGAGTGGCAATGAGTTGACCCAACTTGGCCTTTAGCTCGTGAGCCTCATGGATCGAATCGAGTTGCTTTTGTTTTTTAAGAAATTATAAGACAAGCCAAAAATGAGTTAAAAAGGAGTTATTACATGAATACAAAACTAGCTGTCCACGATGCGGTACATTCATCTTGTGGAAAAAAAATAATAAAAAAATAAAGCTAATTTCGAAGGAGCTCAAGTCGCTCATGGACTAAGCCAAGATAAACTAGAAAGGAAAGTTTGTGAGTAGCTCGACCTATTTGTCACCCCCATCGAAGTGTCAAAAATAGAGATGAACACATAAGAAAAAATTATTCCTTCTACAATATCGATTTTGATCAAGAAATTATAGAAAAAAATCCCAAATTTTAAAAATTTCTTGTCAAAACAATCCATTGAACTCTGGTAGACCAAAACATATTTAGGCACAAATTAAACAAGACAATTACATGCCAGGGGCATATTATGGATAATAGAAGCCGGCCACCTCTGAAATACACTGAAGTAAAAGGTGGCACCTCACGACGAGAGTACCACTTAGGTAGTAAGTGATATCACCTCGAAAGACCCACTTCAAAAAAGTGAGATCACATTGGAATAGATGGTCAATTACTGTGGAGGAGGTGACAAATCACCCCAATTGGCTACTAGACAAATCATATTGCCAACAAATGTCTAGATAAGCCTAGTATCTTTTATTTGGTCATTGAAATCATCTATAAGAGACTCATGGTGATCTTGATTTGAGTTTATAACATTTGTCTAAATCTCTAAATACTTGCTTTTCTTTCATCTATGCAATGATCTTAAATTATAGTCTATCAAGAAGATCTTACCATAAAGAAATTTAATCGAGCAATCTAAACAATGTGAAGCTCCTATTAGAGTCCGTTGCATTACCAGTAAGACACAAACATATTTCTTTGTTTATGGATTGATCAACGGATACTATGAATTTTTATTTAGATCCTCTTGCACTCAATATTGTAACATAATAGATTTTAAATAATCATACATATTAATCAAATTAACATACAATTTAATTATTACGAATTTCATTAAGAAAAATTAATCTAAATAAATTAACCAAGGGAAAATCGATGTTCGATTATATACGTCATATTCTTAGTTTCACAAGTGATGTCACATATAGATCTATATGTCATGATGTCTCAAATGACAATACTTGAAAAACAGTTTAAGCATTAATGAACAATAAATTATATTTATATGTTGTCCAAAAATAACTTAGCCCTTCCTTGAGCCTCATTTTTATCAAAAAATGAATTTTTGAATAGTGTATTGATGAGAAATGTGTGATTAAAAGATAAGGAATTGTTTTGAATTTACGTGTAATGTTATTTTATTAAAAAATATTTGATTGAAATAAGGTTAAAATACTATTAAAGAATTCATTTTTTTACAAAAAAAAAAATGTAGCTCAATAATTAAATTAAAAAACTAATTGGGCCCAAATTCAATATTTAATTTAAATCTTCATTCCAAAAATAATCAAACAATAACAATCCAAATAGCAATCAAACTCCACCATCATACTTGTAAAATAATTTTGAATCAACCCATCTAGATCTAACCTAATCTATATGAACATGGATTTTAACCCATTAAGATTGTTGCATAAACCTCAAGCAGATCCACAGATCTATGCAACGTATAGACCATCCATGTGCAAAAATAGTACCATGTCTACACGCCACTTGAATCATAATATTTTCTATTGTATAATTCTTAATATTCGTCGGGTCGTCTTCAAATCTTTAATTACTTTACAAAAATTACGAGAATTTAAGGGGTGTGTATTCAATTAAGACTTTTGAAAACTTTGATAGACTTTTTTGAAGTGATGACTATTGTGGATTTTGTGAATCTTTTATAAATTTGTATAGAATTAGTGGAAATATTTCATAAACTTCTATGGACTTTCATTTTACAATTTTGATAGACTTTTGTAGAATTCAAAAGATTTTTGAAAACTTTCATTTGAAATAGAATTCATGTTGATTTAGTTTAATGGTGTGAAATTTTCATATATGAGGTGTTAGTTCCCACAATTCCCCATCCTTCCCCTTCTTCCCATATAATAAAAAAAAAATTTGAAAAAATAAAAATTTAAGACCTTAATTAAATAAATAATAATAATAATAATAAAAGTTATACATATTTATGATTCAATATTATTAGTATAGTATACTTTTAAAAATAAATAAAAATCAATATATCTAAATTTAATTATAAATTTTTATAATTTAATAAAAAATAGTTATTTTCACAAGAAAAATGAATGAAAAAAAGCTACAAGAATCCAATTTAATTTTTTCCATAGAAAATAGTGATAAATAATAAGATAGAGAAAGAAAGATAAATGAAAATAAATATAATCAATAAAAAAAAAATTTTAATCATACATGTCTATAGAAATTTAAAGGGAAAAATGATTGAATTTTTATTTTATTTTTTTGGTGAAAAGTCTACCAAAATCTCGTGATTAATGAGAGACAAATTTTAAGATTTTATGTAAATATTTTTTTCTTAAAAGTAAGTACTCTAGAGACTTTTAAAGAAGTCTCTAAAAGTCATTAAAATTTGAATACCCCAAAACTTATGAAGACTTCTAAAAAGTTTTAATTGAGTACCGTAACTTTTAGAGACTTTTTAAAAGTTTATAGCAGTTTCAATTGAATATACAGTGACTTTTAAAGAGTCTAAAAAGTCTCAGTTGAATATCCCCAAACTTTTTAAATCTCAAAAAGTTATTAAAAATTTCAATTGAATACACTCCCTAAAATTTAAAAAAAAAATTACATCTGGATCTTGAAATCACAATTTTGAAATTGAAAAGCAAATTAAATTAAGATGATGAAATCTTAATGCATGTATCTTGTTAAAAGCTCTAAATAACAAATTATAATCAAGAAACTGGGCATAAATAGTTGTATCAAAATTTAAAATAATTTCATACATGCAATCATGATATAATTAATTATTTTTAAAGATCAATCAAATAGAAAGTGCAATCAAGATTTAGAAATAATAAGCACTTGAACGATTGAAATTGCTTTAATACAATTGTTAGAATTGTTGACATATGGTTAAGTTTAACGTCATAGGTTTGATCATAACCAAAAAAAAAAAATCTTAGTCAGCAATTGAATTTT
This sequence comes from Olea europaea var. sylvestris, assembly GCF_002742605.1. Lineage (NCBI taxonomy): Eukaryota > Viridiplantae > Streptophyta > Magnoliopsida > Lamiales > Oleaceae > Olea > Olea europaea. The sequence goes on from NW_019229408.1 coordinate 65,071, forward strand.
AAGTGATCATAACGTTCAAAAATATATAGCCATCGAGATTATCATCATAAATTGGATTCACAATGAAGGTCAAGATCGAAGTCATAATATTGAGCAACAACTCGAGGCCATAATTTTTTTTCCATTGACAAGGTTTATAATATTCTCATACATGTACTCACTTTATAACACACATACACATACTTCTAGGGCCCATCCCTTCTATCTATAATAACAGCTACAAAAGATAAGGAATCCATGACAAATTTCATTCCTACGAGCACAAGTCTTATTTAGTAGTTTGACAACAAATTCTCCACTAGAACATTTTACAAAGGAATGTTCTCCTTCGAATCAATCCACCTAATATCCCTCTGCTAACTCAATATTTTTCATTAGTTTTTGTTGCACTGTAGGATATAAATGTGCTATTACTCTTCTCGTCTTATCATTCCTTGCTTTTATTCTCTTCAGAAGCTTATGTGCAAATCAATTAGCGTCATCAATATGGATTTCTCCCTTTCTTCACAGATAACATTGTTTAACACTTCACATAAATTGTTCGAAAGTATGTCACTCTTTACCTTTGTCCAAAATTAAGCCTTTCTACATTCACTTGGGTGCCTTTTCTTTAATGAATTATGCGTTGCAGGGCTTTTCTTCTCAATCTCGCCTATCTAAAACATTCAAGCAGGCACTATTGTCAACTTCACAGCCTTCCATGAGTATTCCTTCAAAATCAAACTCTTAAAATTAGTTCTGAATAAATTAGTTTACATTGTCTAACACAAAAACGATCTTCTGCCTTAGGGTACAAATCATCCGTTGAATTCTGTAAACCCTTTTGCCTATCTAACATAAAAGTCCATTAATTGTTATTCACAATCTACCTAAATATTGTAAAACCATTGCCAGTTAATAGCATTCTCTTCCTCCACTATAGCATATGCTACTGGGTAAATGAAACCATTAGCATCTAATATCACTGCCACAAACATCCGCCCTCCAAACGTCACTTTCAGTAAATATCCATCCAACCCTAATAGCTACCTGCAACCTGCTAAAAACCCTCTCTTGCAAGCTTCTAAACAAATATAAATACCTTGAAACTTTGAATCATGCATAGCAATAATGCATGTAGACTCGGGGTTGGTTTTCAAAATTTCAGCAGCAAAAGACCTAATCAATCCAAACTGGTGCTCGTTAGATCCTTGTATCATTACCCTTACATATCTTCTAGTCCTCCATTCCTTAACTTTAGTAATTGTCAATTTCATATTGTCCTTTTACTGCCTTTATAACGAGCCTTTGAAGGTATCTAAATATCTCTCTACTATGTATTTAATAGTGCAATGTCTATTTTTTTGTTCCTAACATATGTAAGTTAAGAGTTTTTATATTTTATTTGCACGCATCCTTTCTTCTTATTTCATGAAGTCCAAACCCTTCATTTATAACCTAATTTGCAATTGGGCTTGGGCGTGGGCTCTAAATTCATCATTAGGCTTGAATATAAAATTGCATCTAGATGCTCTGCCATGATTCCTTATAGCTTGTCTAAACTTCTCAATGTTTTTAAAATTGTTTTCCTACCTCGAATTATGGATGAACTTTTTCTTGACAACATAAACAAAGAAATGAAAAGTATTTTCTTCACTAGAAGAATGCCTATGTGCAACTCCTCACATGGACAATAAGCATCTCTTGACTCTAACTCTTCATCTCTAACAATAAAAAGATCGACAGTATGATATGCATTTAGTCCAACTAAAATTCGTTCATTTTCATTCTTATGATAATGAAAATCATCATCATTTGAATAAGTCAATTTGTATTCATCAATTACCATTTCCTCATTTTCAAGTCTAGTATCTGCAAAGAAATTGGTAATATTGTAATGCCAAAGAGATGCAAACTTATATAGCGGGGTAAGATGTATATTGCAGTACCTAAATGCCCACTGTAAATTATGAACTACCTAAATACTGGAGGATAGACTTATATAGCAGGCTAAGATTCATAAAAATTCTTGAAATTTTCAATAAACAACATGGTCCCTCTTCTCAAAACATGAACAACAACAAAGTGCTGACAAATTCATGAACTACTGATATAAAAAATGTCATGGACAGAAATTCCTCAATTTCATGAAAAGAATTTAAAAATATACCCGTTTGTTGTTCTTCTTCTACTGCCACCAAAAATGACAATATTATAGTTGCCTTTCATTTCAGGATATTGTATGCCCTTCTTGTTTATTATAATAAAGACACGAGTATGACATGGTTATAGCTCGATTTGGTTGTCTTTTTTGGGATAAGTCTAGATTTCTTATAAATTTGGGGAAGAGGGGGTTCAATTTTGGGAACGATTAGGAACTATTTTACTTTAGGATTGAATTGTTGAAAATCTTGATAGATTAGGTTTTAAATTGGGGAAATTAGAAAGGGAAAGATGATTCTTCCATATTCTTACAGAGAAGTCGCTATAATGCAAATGATTATATCCACTTGTTAATTTTTAACGGCGTTAGGGGCCACGTATGATTTTTATCTTTCACATGGACTTTTTTTGCCTAGTTGAATAGATATAATTGAAATGAGTGATGAATAGGTAATTTTTTTAAAAGTTGGTGAATAGTCAGTCCCCTTTATTTTTAGGTTAGCAAGTAGTAACTGTTAGAGTTCTAAAAAAAGGTGCCTAGACATGCCTACGAGCGAAGTAGACCTAAAACGCCTCTCCTCGCTTTTTTTTTCGCTCCTAGTTGTGTTTAGTGCGTGCTTTTTTAAAGCTTTTACGTTATTTTATGCTTTTAAACTTTTTTTTTTATGTTTTTTGACTTTTCCTTAATTATTAAATAATTTTTAGATTGATTTAAAATTTTAAAATAAGGAAAACAGTTTTTTACCCTCTTTTGTGCTTTTATGAACATTGACCGGAGACAATGTTTAACTCCTCTGGCACAACCCATTGGTGAAGGAGAACTTGCCGAAAGGAAAGTAGTGTCGTTAGAAGCGTCGGTTAAATATTCAATCCTGAGTCCAGGATCCAACCTGGATACAAACCCTGGCGGTAGGAGAAAATAGTGGGCCATCTTTCCAAAATGACTGTTGACCATTCTTTTTAATAAAAAAGGAAAAACTATTAAAACCATAACAAACATTGAAAAGCCATTTATACTCTCACAAGGTTCCAAAGAAAAAGAAGAGGTTTTCCACTGTAAGTGTTATGCCCTAAATCCAATCGATTTAGGTTGTAAACGCTTTTAATATATTTAATGCATTTGATTTTGGCGAGATCTATTATTTATTTAAATTAATTTTGTAATAAATGATATTAAATAATAGAATTCAAAGACCCAATTTTTAGGTAATCTGTTAATCACAAGGAGTTGTGATTGTGAGATACAAATTACATATAATTGGATCTTGAATAAACCATGGTCGTAAGTAATAACGAGATACGGATATCGTTAATAGAGTTAGACCATCACGTGTGGCATTTCTTACTTATGAAGTAAGTAGCTGATCTCACGAGCTAAAGTGTGGTGACATTTAAATGAACATGTGGATGTTTTGTTGTAGAACAAAACATTGGAGACCCGCTAAGAGATTCCACATGGATAACTATCTGAGTGTCAGTGGCTAATCTCTAACGTTCGGTAGTGGGATTGATCCTTTGACTTGAGGTCGTCATAGTACCCTATATGAGGACAGTCATACTTTGGCGGTGTTGGATGTTGCTCTGAAAGGGGCCGCTAATACGACATCGTTCGGGTACGTCAAGAATCGTATGAAGGTTGTGATTGATCAATAAAGGATTCGTCACTCTTAGATAGTAGGAGATGATCTGCGTTTCATTCAATTAAGTCGATGATGAAATCCTTGGCCAAGGTGTACTCATAAGTCGAAAAGGAGTTTTCGATTTATATTGACTTAATAGTGGAATGAAAGATATGATCGATGATCGAGATTGACACAATTTCATATCTCGTAATTGATCGGATCATATTGACGAAGGGATAATAGTTCCATGATAAACGAACGATTTTGGTTTTGTCATACCACGTGACATTTCCCGTCACATGTATTGCCCTGACACATTGCTAGATGTCAATCAGGGACGGCGGATGTGAATTGACGATAAATTAAAAGGGTGTATTAATTTATCGATTTTGATTAGATCAAAATAATATTTCACGACGTTAGGCATCGTGGTCGGGAACCTAATGGGTCGCACACAAAAGAGAATTGGAAGACTGCAAATTGTTAATTGATTAATTTAACAATCGTTGGATAAATTAATTAATTGAATTTCTTATTTATAATCCCGAATTAATTAATTGGATTAATTAATTCACGGACCGGGTTTGATTAATTGGATTAATTAAATATTGGACCGGACCGGACCGAGCCGGGCCGGGTCCGTTTGGGTTTATATATATATGCAGCTAGGGTTTGAGGTCCATTAAGTTATTCATTATTCTTGCTAGTACAAGAAAGAAACCCTAGCAGTTGCTGTCTTCTCTCTGTGTGGATTTCATTGGAGGCTGTACAATTGGACAGCTGTGGGAGGCAGATTCAAGCTGCTGGATAGGAATAACGCGAAAGAGTTTGCAAATCACACAAAAGGTATATTTCTCATCACAGTTTTTATTTAAATACAAAGCTGAATCCTGAATGGGAATTGAAGTTTGTTAAATTCCTCTGTGCATGTTTAAATCAATTCCCAACATCCACATTATACAAACACCAGCTACCCACAGTGCCAAGAAATCGATGACACAGATCGGAGATCGCCATTTCATTGAAGTGAATTTTGAAACTTTGAATACCATTAATTGAATAAATAAAGCATGTTGTATGATCATTTGTTGAATAATCTGTGTAGAAATTGTTGTGGATTAAATAAATAACTACATTTTTTCTTGAATTTTTAAGTTTATTTACAAAAAAATTAATTATTTATTGAATATTTAGTTATTTATTTAATATTTAAATTTTTTGTAATTACTTATTTTAATTGTTTATTTAATATTTAATTGATATTGTAATTATTTATTTAATATTCAAATATTAATGGTTTATTAATTATTTATTTTAATTATTAATTATTAATTTAATTGTTTAATATTAATTGTCTATTTAATATTTAATTAAGGTTAAATTTCACCTATCTATATTTGGGTTAATTTCACAAACAATCACTGAACTTAACCGAAAATCTCAAAACGGTCATTGAAGTTTAAAACTTGCAGCAACGGTCACTGAACTTACAGGCGCTTTCACTAATGGTCACTAAAGGCCCATTATGCTTTTCATTCAAACTTGAAGGACAAAAACACGTGAAAATCAAACCTTGAGGACCAAATCACTCTTTAGACAATTTTTTCCTCCATTTCCAGCTTTCTTCTCCAGCGTTGATGGATTCAAAGCAAAATTGACCACCGTACTGTCAGATAAACCACTGGACTTTTACACCACCAATATCTCTTCATCCCCTCTACAATCCTATACCAACAATCAACCTAAACACATTAAAAATCATGGTGAATTTCAAGTTTGAAAAACCATACACACGCATGATTTTATCTCGAATTCCGGCCAATCCACCATTACCCATACCAATTCGAAAGCAGCAACAACGAACTTTCCTCCCCAATTTTTGACACCGACGTCAACAATTATGGTTGCCCACCACCACCATTACCTTCTACTCATCATGGTGAACAAGACGCACATATGGGTCCTCACCAATTTATCTCAAATTGGCCGAAATTGGAGGTAAAATCGTGGGTGGGGATAGTTTTTTTGAACCTGAATTTCATGTGATGTGTTTTAGTTGGTTGTTGGTTAGGATTGTGGAAGGGGATGAGGAGATGTTGGTGGTGTAAAAATCAGGTGGTTTATCTGGCGGTATGGTGGTCAAATTTGACAAATTCCGGCTCCGATGAAAAATGGGAGGAATTTGGCTCGATTTCTAAATTTTAGGGGCAGATTTTGATCAAATGAAATTAGATGAAATTTACACTTGAGCTCCTCAAGGACCCAATTCACATGTTTGGTCCATTAGTTACCGTTAGTGAAAGCGCTCATAAGTTCAGTGACTGTTGCTGCAAGTTTTTAATTTCAATGACCGTTTTGAGATTTTCGATAAAGTTCAGTGACCGTTTGTGAAATTAACCCTTTAATTGTTTATTTAATATTTAATCATAATTTGTTTTTAATTTTTGACCTAATGTTAACTATAGTTTAGTTTTTTTCTTGAATTTTTAATGTTGTTGACAAAAAATAAATTTCCACTTTTTATAATTTTATTGTTTAATTTTTATTTACTTTCATTTCCATTTTTTCCATCATCTATTCATTTTCATTTGTTATTTACTTTCATTTTTAATTATTTTTTATAATATTTATTTTAAAATTTAATTTATTATTTAATTATTTAATATGAATTTTTTATTTAAATTACATATTTTAATTGTTTATTTATTATTTAATTGATTTTTAATTATTTATTTTTATTGTTAATTTAATATTTAATTATTTATTTTAAATTTTATTTGATATTCAATTATTTTTGTGATTGTTTATTTACTATTTAATTTTAATTTCTTTTTTAATTTTTCATCTAATATTAATTATAGTTTAATTTTTCTTGAATTTTTAATGTTGTTGACAAAAAATAGATTTTCGCTTTTTATAATTTTTTTTAAAATTTTTGTCTACTTTCATTTTTTTTTTCATTATCTATTAATTTTTCTTGCGCGTAGTAGTTACAGTTTTATCAGTTTAATTTTCTAATATTATGTTTTATCAATTATCTCTTATAAAAATAAAAGGTTCTAACTTTTGAAATTTTGCAAAATGAAATATCACTTGGACCTCGCCATTAAACAAATTTTTGGCACATCGAATTGTAACTTTGTCAGCTTTACATTGGTACTAGATTTGCTCAATGAGCAATACGCAAACATATTATATCGATCCTACTTATGGCCTTCGTATTCGTAGCGCGGCGTACAATTTTTTGGACAATTGTTCGATGCATTACTAGGTTGGCTACTTAAATCAGTTGACAAAGATACCATTTATTATTAACTACCCTCAATCAGTTACAAATGCAAGGTTCTCCACGTTCGCAAATTACTTCCCTCGACTTCATGAAGAACCAACGCATTACTAAATCATTCTCTCCATCGACTCTGCCGATTGTAAGAAGGTAAATTTGGATGTTGACATTTTGACATGTTGCAATAATCACTTTTCATTCGTGTCTAGTCTTAAGGGTTGTACCGTCGACTAAAATTAGAAGTCGCATCGCGTTTTGAAATCCTCGAATGCATTGTCTAAGGGGCATAAGAAAATACTTGATGCGGTTCTCGCCCTCCGTCTCAATAAAAAAATGTCGATCCAGGATTAGTTTTCCAAATGTTATAGCATTACTTAACTAATTTAGCATAACTCCTCGCTCAAACCCATTAAGGTCTCCAATGTGTGTTCATTAACCTTCTAGGCCTTCTGATAGCTTATGACCACCCCATACTCTCAACAGACATTGTTAATAATGTCTGAAAGTCTATAGATTATTTTTAGGTCTTGAAACTTGTCTATCATTTGTTGACCAATAAACCATGCTCGAGCTTCTCTGTGATCATTTCGATAAATACCAACTTCGCAAGTATGTTCCCATGCATACTTACGAATTACAAAGAACTCATTCATGGCCATCTTCGTCCCTTGCAAACACCAATAACAACTATCGTCATCGCAAATAATTGTATACGTCGACTTGTTTGATTTCTTCACTTTAAACTCAAAGATTTGTTTCAAAGCAATCCGGTGCATAACTTCCTACAAATCTTTGTTTGTTTCAAACAGTTGCTCGACATAAAAATCTTCATCATCGGGAATTATATGCAAACAATTAGAGGACAGTGTACTCATTCCAGCCCGTGAACTCTCACCCAAATCATGTCTCTGACGAGAAAAAGCAATCAACTCCTCATTTGTAAGTTCATTTTCATTCTTATTATCTTGAACTATCGAGAAAATTCTGTGAGTAACAGTGAGATCATGATGGGGAATAACTATCTTGAGAATAGTCACATCATCCTCATGAGTTACATCCACCGTATCTCAAAAATCATTCACATTATGATCTCCTACATCGGAATCTTGTGTTCACTATCGGGGACATTCTTTTTAACAAAAGTTACACAAATAGGAGTCATGTAATTTTGGTTTAATTCAATTAAAACTCTCATTTCAGCTCTAGAAGTAACTATTACATGTGGAATTGAAAATAGATGTATGCCCGCCGAATAGAAATCCTAACTCCATGGCGTACTGAGAAGTGATGCGATCCAAGAGTCAAGCTCAAAGAAGACAAGTGTGGAGCGAGACCCGTTGATAATCGAAGGTGGACCGAAGATGCAATCGAGGGCAAAACAAGTAAAACAAGCGATGGGATTGTTTGTTCAAGAAACATTTGACAAAACATTGTTCGGGAGCAAAACGAGACAACTTTCATGTAGGGGTCGAGAGTCGAAGTGAATTGGATCAACATGATACAAGAAACAAAAGTCGAAGACCAAATTTACAACTATGCGATCGCATAATTTGCGAGAATTTTTCTTTTTTGGCGCGAATTTTCCCTATTTCATTAAAATTTTATTATAGATAATAACTAGGATTAGAGTTTTATGCCTTTTAGAATTAGTTTCTAGATTTTTATTAGAGTTTTATTCCTATTAGAATTAGTTTCTAGATTTTTACATATAAATCGGTTTATTTTCATTGAAAAACATTACACAACATTATTTTGAGAGAATTCAATAAAGAGAGGCAATTTACTTTCTTCATATCGTTCTTCATTGAACAACTGGAACTCATCAAGAGTTGCAATCTTGTGACGTTTTACAATTTGGGTGCGGGTCTTAATCGTGTAATCAAGGGGTCTTTCAAGTTTTGATCTTGTTGGATTTTTTGGTTCATTGATTTGGATTCAAACTTTCAAACCTCTTAATTGGCTTTTCTGGGGTTCTAACAATCTAGTTGTGGGTTTCGTAGTCAATATTGCAACGGGTTTTGTATCAGTTGGTATTAGAGTACAATCTCCAATTTAACAGGTTATATCTTTAGTTTTGTTCTTTGTTTTTCCGCATTTTTGTTAGTTTCCATTCTTGTATTCTTCGTTGTTCGAGTCTTCAATCCGTCAAATTTTGTCAAAGTTGTTTTTGGGGCTATTCTAGCATCCAAAACATCTTATTTAATTTGTTGGTAGTTTAATTCATTATTTTTTTGTTCCAAAAAAAAGGTAAAAAAAAAAAACGTTACTGTTCACGTATAGTTAAGAAGCAAAAAAGAGGTTACTATTCACGGTACTGTTCAAAAAAATTCATATTGTTATTTTTATTGTGCAAATTACTACCAACAATCATTCTTTCATTTATTTTAAAGTTTATCGAGTCACACTAGTTTCTTTCATTCAATCAAAGTCGGGTCAATTTTATTAAAAATTCTTCGAGTCCTTTTGTTTCATAATTCTTGGTTCACATTCGATTGGGAATTCCACGGGTTTTAAATTTTTCGAGTTCACTTTGTTCTTTGAAGTGCTAGGAAGAAAGCATTGAGTGGTAAAAGACAGATTAGTAAGATTAATATAGGGAAAATGCCATATTGTGTGATTTCTGAGTGAATATCGGTGAGACAGATAAAATTTCTAGTTGTAGGATGTCTGAACGAGAAGATTCCAATTCAAGCCAACACGATAGTCATAACAGTGCAACGGATGATTTGACACATCGATTTGAAAGCACGTTTGGGTATGTGAAAGGTTCGATAGACAGGAAGCTTGGATGACAAGGTTAGATACCTCGGTGGCTAATCTTAGTATAGGCAACCAGTAGGGGTGTCAAATGCTAGGGGACTGGGTAGGCGAGAACCTAGGCGGTAAGGCGTGAGGAATATGATAGTGATCTACATGAGTATGAGGCTAATGACGTTGATTTGGGACGGATAAAAAATAGAGGCAATAGGTTTGAAAGACGGGGTATGAATAATAATGGAAATGAGATGAATGAAAACTTGGGTAATATCAAAATGACCATTCCACAATTTAAAGGAAGAGGGACCCGAAGGCGTACCTAGAGTGGGAAAGAAAGATTGAATTGATTTTCGAATGTTATAACCGTTCAAAAGAGAAGAATGTGAAGTTAGCAGTTCCAGAGTTCATTGACTTTGCAATAACTTGGTAAGATCAAGTGGTTACTTCACAACATAGGTGTGGGGGACGGCCGGTTAGTACTTGGGGGGAGTTGAAGACATTGATGAGAAAAACGGTTCGTTCCTAGTCACTTTTATAGGGATATCCATCAGAAATTGCAAAACTTGTATCAAGGGTCGAAAAGCGTGAAGGATTACCACAAGAAGATGGAGATATTAATGATTAGGGCAAATGTGGTCGAGGATCAGAAAGCTACTATGGCACGGTTCTTGAATGAGCTAAATAGGGAAATTGCTAATGTAGTGGAGTTGCAGCATTATGTGGAGTTAGAAAATATGTTGCATGTAGCCATGAAGGTGGAGAGACAATTGAAGAAGAAGGGGATAGTTAGGCAACCGTTAGGTACTTCGGGTTCTAATTCATCTTGGAAACTGAGATGGGATAATAATAAGGGTGATAAGGCTATACCTAAAGGTAGGAATGATTGGCAAAAGGGGAAAGATAAAAGTACTAGCAGAACAATATCAAAATCGGAGTCACAACCATCAAGGAGTCGGGGCATCAAGTGTTTTAGATGTTTGGGGTCGAGACACATGCTTTTCAATGCCCAAACAAAAGGGCAATGGTGTTGCGAGACAATGGAGAGGTAGTGAGTAAAAGTGAAGTTGAATATGACGACATGCCGGCGTTGGAAAAGATTAGTAAAGAAGAAAAGTTTGAAGGTGATGTTGGGGATCTTGTAGTTGTGAGGCAAGCTCTTACTACTCACATCAAGGCGGATGACTCAGAGCTGCAATGGGAGAACATCTTCCATACTCGATGACACATCAATGATACGGTATTGTAGTGTAATTATTGATGGTGGTAGTTGCACAAATGTTGCCAGTATAGCACTTGTAGAGAAATTAAATTTAACACTGTTGAGTCACCCTAGGCCATATAAAATTGCAATGGTTAAACGAAAGTGAAGAAGTTAGGGTTAGTTGAAGGGTGTTAATTAATCTCTCAATTGGAAGTTACCGGGATGATGTAGTGTGTGATGTAGTATCAATGCAAGCAGGACATATTTTGTTGGGGAGACCTTGGCAATATGATAGAAAAGCAATGATGATGGGTACAAGAATCGCTATAATTTCATCAATGACAGGAGGACCATTGCCCTTGTACTATTAACACTAGCACAAGTATATAAGGACTAAAGCAAGTTGAAGAATGAGGAAGAGAGAAGGGTAAAGGAGCTAGAGAAGATGAGAGTAAACAATGAGGTAGGGAGTAAGAGAGAAAATGGTGAGCTGGCTGCTAGAGAGAAAAAGAGAGAAGAGCCACAAGAGAGAAAAGAAAGAGTCTTCTGAGAGAAAAGAAAAATCACGAGCGAATTTCTTTACAAAAGGGAGTGAATTGAGGAGAGCGGTAGTTGAGAGAAAAGAAATGATATTGTTCTTATATAAGGAATCACTCCTCAATTTGGAGGAAACTGACCCACCCCTCCCTAGTTTGGCTAAGTCTTTATTACAGAAATTCGAAGACATATTTTCGGAGGACATGCTTAGTGGGTGACCACCCATTCGAGGTATTGAACATCAGATTGACTTTATACCTGGAGCTGTCATTCAAAATCGACCAGCTTACCGAAACAATCCTGAGAAGATAAAGAAACTTTAGAGACGGGTAGAGGAGTTGATAAGCAAGAGTTATGTAAGGGAGAGTATGAGTCTATGTGCAGTACCAGTATTGCTTGTGCCAAAGAAAGATAGGTCATAGAGAATGTGCGTGGATTGCAGAGCCATCAATAACATAACGTTAAAGATGACATGTTGGATGAATTGCATGGTGCATGTATTTTTAGCAAAATTGATCTTAAGAGTGGGTACCATCAAATTCGCATGAGGGAAGGTGATGAGTGGAAAACTGCATTCAAAACTAAATATGGAGTATATGAATGGTTAGTTATGCCGTTTGGACTTACTAATGTACCGAGTACTTTTATGTGTTTGATGAATCATGTTTTCCGTGCTTATATAGGAAAATTTGTTGTGGTTTATTTTGATGACATTGTAATCTATAACAAAAATCTTAATGAGCATGTGGAACACTTGAGATGTGTGCTTGTAGTATTAAGGAAATAACAATTGTATGCAAATTTCAAGAAATGTACGTTTTGTATGGAAAATGTTGTCTTTCTAAGTTTTGTGGTTAATACTAATGGGGTAGAAGTAGATGAAGAAAATATTAAAACTATTAAAGATTGGCCTATACCTAAAACCATAAAATAGGTTAGGAGTTTTCACTGTTTAACTAGTTTTTATAGGCGATTTGTACAAGATTTTAGCACAATCACTACACCCCTTACTAAAGTTGTTAAGAAAAGTGTGGGTTTTCATTGGGGGGATGAACATGAGCATGCATTTAATACTATTAACGATAAATTGTGTTAAGCGCCTGTTTTAGCATTACCTGATTTTAACAAAACTTTCGAGATTGAGTGTGATGCATCAAGAATAAGTATTGGAGCAGTTTTAATGTAGGAAAGAAAATTGATAGCCCATTTCAATGAAAAGCTGAGTGGGGCTGCACTAAATTACCCAACATATGAAAAAAAGTTATACTCTCTTGTTTGGGCATTGGAGATATGGAAGCACCACTTGTGGCTGAAGGAGTTTGTTATTCACACCGATCATGAATCATTGAAGCACTTTCGGGGTCAAGGAAAGTTGAACAAGACGCATGCTAGATGGATGGAACTCATTGAGACATTTCCCTACGTCATCAAGTACAAGCAAGGAAAAGAAAACGTAGTGGCGGATGCGTTATTTCGAAGGTATGCCTTGATAACTTCTTTAAGTGCTAGATTGCTTGGTTTTGAACATATTATAAGCATGTATGAAACTGACTTAGATTTTTCCGATATTTACAAATCTTGTGAAAAAAGGGATGTTGATAAGTTTTTTAGGCATGAGGGTTATTTATTTCGGGGAAAATAGGTTATGTGTTCCTAATTGTTTATTGCGAGAGTTATTGGTGAGAGAAGCACATAGTGATGGATTGATGGGACATTTTGTGGTACAGAGGACTTTGGAGATGTTAGGGGAGCATTTCTATTGGCCTAAGATGAAAGTTGATGTTGGGAGAATTTGTAGTCGATGCATTACTTGTAAAAGGGCTAAGTCTAAAGTTTTACCTTAAGGGTTATACACACCATTACCTACACCTAGTGAACCATGAGTTGACATTTCAATGGATTTTGTTTTGGGTTTACCTAGGACTAAGAAAGGACGGGATTCAATTTTTGTGGTGGTAGATAGCTTTAGTAAATGGCACATTTTATACCATGTCACAAAATTGATGATGCCACACATATAGCTTATTTGTTCTTTAAAGAGGTTGTGCATTTGCATGGGGTTCCAAAGAGTAAGTATCAGATAGGGACGTGAAGTTCTTGAGTCATTTTTGATGAGTTCTGTGGGAGTAAGTTAGGAACGAAATTGTTATTTTCCACAACTTGTCACCTCCAAACTGATGGACAAATTGAGGTAGTCAATAGGACTATGATTCAACTCTTGCGCACAGTGATCAATAAGTACTTGAAAAATTGGGAGGAGTGTTTACCTTTCGTTGAATTTGCTTATAATCGTGTTATTCATTCTACTACTTCATTTTCAGTTTTCGAAATTGTTTATAGTTTTAATCCACTAACCATTTTTGATTTAATTCCATTACTTGTGAATGAGCGTAGCAGTTGATATGGTAAAAGAAAAGCAAAGTTGGTAAAATTATTCCATGAAAAGGTTAAGTTGTAGATCGAAAACAAAAGCAAGCTTGTTGCATCGCAGGCAAACAAAGGTAGAAAAAGGGTAACATTCGAACCCGGAGATTGGGTTTAAGTGCATTTTAGAAAGGAACGCTTTCCAGAGCAAAGGAAGTCAAAATTGCAACCGCGGGGAGACAATCCATTTCAAGTCATCAAGAAGATTAACGACAATGCTTATAAACTAAACCTTCCAGGTGAGTATAATGTTTCAGCAACTTTTAATGTGTGTGATCTCTTTCTCTTTGATCCAGGCGTAGATTCGAGGACGAATCCTTTTGAAGAGGGATGAGATGATGTGATCCAAGAGTCAAGCTCAAAGAATACAAGTGTAGAGCGAGACTCGTTGATAATCGAAGGCGGACCGATGACGCGATCAGGGCAAAACGAGTAAAACAAGCGATGAGATTGTTTGTTCAAGAAACAATTGACAAAACATTGTTCAGGACGCAAAACGAGGCAACTTTCATGTTGGGATCGAGAGTCGAAGTGAATTGGATCAACATAATACAAGCAACAAAAGTCGAAAACAAAATTAACATATGCGGTCGCATAATTGGCGAGAATTTTCCTTTTTTGGCGCGAACTTTCCTTATTTCATTAGAATTTTATTATAGACAATATTCTTGTAATTTTTAATTCTGTTTTAAACTAGGATTAGAGTTTTATTCCTTTTAGAATTAGTTTTTAAATTTTCATTAGAGTTTTATTCCTATTAGAATTAGTTTCTAGATTTCTACATATAAATAGGTTTATTTCTATTGAAAAACATCACATAACATTATTTTGAGAGAATTCAATAAAGAGAGGCAATTTGTTTTTTCACATCATTTTTCATTGAACAATTGGAACTTATCGAGAGTTACAATCTTGTGGCGTTTTACAATTTGGGTACGGGTCTTAATCGTATAATCAAGGGGTCTTTTAAGCTTTGATCTTGTTGGGTTTCTTGGTTCATTGATTCGGGTTAAAACTCTCAAACTCCTTAATTGGTTTTTCTGGGGTTTTAACAATCTAGTTGTGAGTTTCATAGTTAACGTTGCTATGGAGTTGGCATCAAGAATGATCGACGTTGAGCTTATTTTGTAAATTATAGTACATTTCTACATATGATGTACTTGATCTTTTCACAATTACAGTAGCATCACGTCTTTCATTTGTCCATTTCCACACTCGTCGACTGGAATCAATTCTTCCATTTTTCATATAAAAAATATAGATTTCGTTGAAATTGTTCGTTTGGAAATTTCTTGAAAAACTAATCATAGGTTCGTCATTTTCATTAATCAAAGTAATAAATTGGGATTGCAGTTGATCCCATATCTGCATTAGAAAATATAACTTATTAAAAAATATAATTATGAGACAAAAAGAGGAAGAAAAGCTGACTAGGCTGGTTGTTTCCAGCTCGCTGGATCTAGTTGTTTGGAAATAGATAGCCCAACCAATTGGGCTATCGATTTTCTAGCCGATCTAGACGGCAGGTCGACTGTTCCCAGTCGACTGTTAGTCTATGTAGATGATTTTTTTTTTTTTTGCTTAAAAAATTATAAATCTATTTAAAATTGTAAAAATTCATCTGCCTATGTAAAAATAAGATTTAACGATTAAAATATTGTACTAATTCAATGAAAATGAAATTAATATTATGTAAATATACTTATCGATTTTATGTGATGGGTAGAAACAATATTTTCTTGTTGAGCGTTTGATAAATTATGAAATTTCAAGGTTGAAATAGATGAAAATGAAACAATTTTTATTTGTGTTGAAATAAACAGATAAAGAAAGTGACTTGATTTTAAAATTTTAAGTGGAGGAGTTTAGAATTCTTTAAGTTTTAAAGGATATTATATATTTTTTAGAAATAATATCATATTTTTGTAATTGTATAAGTAATTTTATCTTTAATGCATGAAAAAGTTGCCTACTGTTATTAATGATAAAAAAAATTTGGTCAGAGTAAAAGGTAGACAAGACATTTTAAAAATTGACCCCTGGTGGGAGTGCCAATGGGAGGCATTGAAGCAAGTAGATAATTCAAATATGACTGATATAAATTTAAAGAGTTAATTGTTTTAATGATCACTGAACTTAGGTTCATGTATTTGATTGGTCACTAAAGTTTAAAATTTCAAGTTTTAGCCATTAAACTTTGGTCAATGTCTTCGATTGTTCACTGAACTTAGGTTCATGTTTTAGATTGCTTACTGAAATTTAAAATGTCGAGTTTTGACCACTGAATTTTTGAATATATCATACGTTACTCACTAGCATAATTGTTAAATTTTGAAAATATCGAGTTTATAGTGAGTAATGTACAACATTTTTCAAAGGTTAATGAGTAATATATAATATTTTCAAAATTAAATGAGTAATGTACAATTTTTTTCAAAATTAGTGACTAAACTTGACATTGATCTAAGTTTAGTGACCATATTTTGACATTTTAAATTTCAGTGACCAATCAAAGACGTAAAATTAAGTTCAATGACCGTGGGAACAATTAACTCAAATTTAAATTACGAGAACGACAAAGGAGAGTAATAATAGTAATTTACTAAATTGGCTGGGAGTGTGAAATCCAAGAAATCGGCGAGATGGAGCCAAGCATTGGTGATGGAATCGACGATACCGAGGGATTACGATTGTGGATCTGATAATCCCTCTGTCAATCACTCGCCTGCAACTTCCAGCAATTCCTCCTCCGCCAATTTGAAATTCAGTACTTTTCAAAAGTATATTCAATCCCCTTAATTGCATATTTGGATTTTTTCTCTTGTTGAAAATTGATATGGGGATTAAAATATATGATTTTTCCATATGGGTTTTATATTCGTTTTCTTTTTAATGTAGGCGTGTTTTATTATATATAAGAACATAAACAGAGAAAACATTGATGTATATTTATATGCCTGAATTACTAGGAATACCCAGCTGCACGCACAAGTTTTGAACTTTGAGGTGCTGATTTAACGTAATTACAGCAAAAATAGGTCACTGGTTTGTCAACATTTTCTTTTGTGATTCTACTCTGTTTGTGTTATCTAGCTATTGTAATGCTTTTTTACTATATTTTATTTGGCGTATGAGGTGATAAACCTTTTATATTCAACTGTCACTAAAATTAGAGGAATGAATTTGGCGTGTCTAAATATGGTAGTGGTATTATTTCTGATGAACTGCTTGATTTGGAGTTTTACTATGATGAATTCTGAAGTTAGTGATGTTTATTTTTCATTTTTTGTTCTAGACACGATGAAAAGTGTGAGGTGTGTGCTTGGGAGACGGGGGAAGAAAGTCGGAGAAGCAACAAGGCAGGCTACAGATCTTGCTGGGAACACTTGGCAGCACCGTGAGTTTTCTAGTTTTTTATTTTTTTCAAGTTTGTGTTCATTTATAAATTCCATGAACAAGAAGCTTTTGCATGCCATTGCACTATAATTTCTTTCCCTCTCAGTGTAAAATTCCCATTAGATGGAGTTGGACTTAGTTTGGGACCATATAGTTATGTATAACTGAAGTTCTGGAAAATGCGAAATTTCATTCCATGCAAACAGCTTACATCCACAAAGTGGTCTGGGAGGAAGGGCCGATTGGATGTTTTCACTGAGGTGATAGTTGAAAAGTGAGGCTGCATGTGGGGAGAGTCACGGGAGTAGCAAAGCTCTGATTTGTTGAGTGCGTGGTTAATGTTGGGCATGGAAATATTCCATTCCCTTTTTACTCTTCATTTATGCACCTGAACATGTGCATTGCTTCTATAGTTATTCTTCGTAGTTACTCTCGCACAGTGACGTAGTCAAGCCTGCTAATTGAATTCTATTGAAGCTGCTATTCATGGCTTCACAGTCTCCTGTTGGGGTTCCCCTTTCAGACTGTTAGTTTTAGTGTAATTTTATGGACTTCTTCCCAGTCATAGGGTGCAATGGTATGTGTTATAAATAAGAAAAAAAGTTATATAAATATATGTGAACATATTTACATCAAGTTTATATATTGGAGAATCGGAGATAAGGCTTCATTTGTTGTGAGTTTGTTTTTAGTTATACTGACTTTTGTAGATCACCATCTGATTTCCTTGCTGTCCCCTACCCATTGGCATGTCACCACCTTTATTAACACTTTTTNAATCAGTAGTGGGTTTTAGATTACAATGGATGACAATAATCTTGGAAGATTAGATGATACCGGATACCATATTTTGTGCAGAGAATACATGTAGGCTGTAGTTGACTTTTTGTAACAAATAATCGTTTGGTTTGTTGGATATTTCTTTTTGTATGTAATTTATATTATGCATATGAGTTCTTAGTTTGTTGCTCCGAAAATCTTCTAATGTGTTTTGATCAAAACTGACATTTGTAGCTGGATATTGTTGTCTGACATAAGAAAGATGGCACTAACCTTCACATAATTGTATCCCTTTGATTCTATACAAGAGGCCATGAGAGCTTGTGATTTAGTTTAGTTTATTTTTGTTCTTGTGAAACTGTGCAATTTTCTGGCTTGGTTTAGGTTTTTCACTTTATACTTATATATTCAGACCTATTAGACTGTTTTGCAGTAGATGAGCTAAACCTCCACCCACGTACCTCTCTTTCCCATTTGTTTGGAGTAACTGAATTGTGTGACATCTTATTTATTTATTTATTTATTTTGCATTACACAGTGAAAACGAGCCTCGGTTTCACGGGGTGCCTTTCTTCTTGGCACAGAAAGGGACATCGTGCGGCAGTAGTTTGCTCCGCTAGACTACCTTCCGCCTTTTCTCGATCACGTCGGGACGAAAGAAAATTTGATTACAATTTTGTAGAAAGCTTACAATAGAGAATTTGAATACATTGAAAGTAAATTGAACATTGATTGATGAAAACTGAACATTACAATTGATGAAAGTAGAAAATTACAATTGCTGGTACAGGGGTGGACACCAGTGAGCTTGAAAGATTTTTGAATGACTAATACCCTCTATAATAGCATTTTGAACAAAAACTCAAGTGACGGGAGTAGACGTTTAAAAGACGAGGAATCATACTAAACGTTTACCAATATCAGAGTTATTTTACAACTGAAATAACTATTACAATGAAAAGAAAATTACAACTCAAACTTGAAGTAATATTTACAATGTGCGGCCGAAGTTGGGCAAACTGCGGTTGCAATAGTGTCAAGGGGCTAAGTAAAGCTGCGGTCCTTGACATTCTCCCCCATTTGTTTTGGCGACGTCCTCGGTGCCATCAATGCATGATACGCTTCAATTAATGATTTGAAGGCCTCGAGATCTTTTTCTCTTTCCCAAGTATTCTCCTCGCTGTTGTATCCCATCCATTTGATCAAGTATCCCTGATGATCTTTTCTAGAAGCCCGAGTGATTTGATGGTCAAGAATAGCTTCAGCAACCTTCTTTCCAGCTTTCTTCAGTTCAAATACAGGTCGCTTTGACTCATTTCTAGATGCGTCCTCCTTATCCGAAAAGTATGGCTTCAACACACTAACATGAAGGACCTTGTGGATTTTACACCATGAAGGGAGTTCAACTCTTTATGCAACTCTTCCAATCCTTTTCACAATCGGTAATGGTCCAATGTATTTTGGTGACAATCTTGAGTCCTTCCCTCTTGTTGGTTTGTAAACATTTCTGTCGGGAAGCTTAACCATTACCAGATCTCCAACATTGAATTCAATAAAACGGCGCTTTAGATCTGCAGCCTTTTTATACCGTTTTTGAGCTTTTTCAAGATAACTCCGAGCAATTTCAATATTTCGTTTCCACTCTTGAGAAAAGCTCTTTGCTTGAGGGGACTTGGTACTTCGTTCAATATCCACTGTATGAGGGAGTAGCGATTGCTGGCCAGTAACAATCTCAAAAGGACTCCTATTGGTGGAAGAGCTCTTTTGGGCATTGAAGCAAATTTGGGCCGCATCCAAAAGTTTTACCCAGTTTTTCTGCGAAGTAGAGATAAAGTGCCAAAGATATTCTTCTAGCATAGAATTGAAGCGCTCCATCTGTCCATCAGATTGTGGGTGAAAACTAGAACTCATGCTCAAAGTTGAACCAAGAAGTTTGAACAACTCAGTCCAAAATATGCCAGTGAAACGAGGATCTCGATCACTGACGATGTCCTTAGACAGCCCCCTGTATTTGACAATATGTTTGAAGAAGAGTTGAGCTGTCTCTTCCGCGGATACATACTTAGGCGCTGCAATGAAAGTTGCATATTTTGATAGACGGTCCACCACGACAATGATAGTGCCAAAATCCTCAACTTTTGGCAACCCAATAATGTAGTCCATCGATACACTTTCAAATGGCCGAGTTGGAACGGAAAGGGGCTCCAGCAAGCCCGCCTTTTTCTGATGATCTGCCTTATCCTGCTGACAAATAAGACAAGTTTTTACATATGTTGCAATGTTGTCCCACATTTGAGGCCAGTAGTATCCCCATTGTAGTAGTGCACAAGTGTGTTCCTCTCCGGGATGCCCCGCCCAAATTATGTCATGGCATTCCGTAATTAGTGATCTCTTCAGATCTCCGCCCTTAGGAATATATAGGCGGTCTCCCTTTGTCTTCACTAGTTTCCCATCTAGCCAGAACTGTCGAGTTTTACCCTGCTTGATAAGGTCGACCAAATATTGGGTAGCCGGGTCCTTCTCCATAAGTGCCCGAATTTGGTCTCTAGTGTTCGTGGAGACTGCGCTCCCTGAAAGAGCAGCTACAGAGCAGATGGTAGCTAAATCGGCCCGTCGACTAAGAGCATCAGCAACATGATTACTAGAGTCAGGACGATACTCTAACATAAAATTGAACTCTGAAAGGAATTCCTGCCAACGAGCCTGTTTGCTCGATAGTTTTGGTTGGGACATAAAGTGACTAACTGAAGTGTTATCTGTCTTCACAATAAATGGAAACCTAAGCGATAGTGACGCCATCCTCTGAGACAATGGACTACTGCTAACAATTCCTTTTCATGTGCCGAGTAACGACGTTCTGTCTGGTTTAACTTCCGGCTCTCATATGCTACCGGATGTCCTTCTTGCATGAGGACTCCACCAAGGGCAAAATCTGAAGCATCTGTATGAACTTCAAATGGTTTAGCCATATACGGTAAGGCTAAAATCGGGTTCGTCCACATGGACTTCTTCAATCTTTCAAAAGCAGCTTGGCATTGGGATGACCAATCCCAATATCCTTCTTTGTCAATTCAGTAAGTGGCAGTGCAATTTCTGAGTAGCCTTTCACAAATCTTCGATAGTAATTGCGTAACCCAAGAAATGAACGTACATCATGTACGGTTTTTGGTGGTTGCCAATCTTTGATGGCTGTAACCTTCTTAGAATCCATGCGAATTTTACCTTGTTCAATGATGTGACCCAAGAAACTGATAGATGTCTGAGCAAATGAGCATTTAGACGGCTTAGCATAAAGTTCATTCTCCCGTAGCCGATTAAAAACTTGCCTCACATGCTGGACATGTTCCTCCAATGTCTCGCTGTAGATTACTATGTCATCCAAGTACACCACGACAAAGTCATCTAAGAACCCGTGAAGTACCTGATTCATCATAGTACAAAATGTTGCTGGAGCATTTGTCAAACCAAAAGGCATCACCTTAAATTCAAAGGCTCCATATCTGGTTACCACCGTAGTCTTTGCTTCGTTTCCCTCAATCCGAACTTGCCAGTATCCGGACCTAAGATCAATTTTTGTGTAATACTCCGCCCAACTCAGTCGATCGAAGCAATCTGCAACCAGTGGGATATGATAGCTATTCTTTACAGTAATTTTGTTCAAGGCTCGATAGTTACAGCACATTCTAAGAGAACCATCAGTCTTTTTCTGAAACAATACAGGAGCTCCATATGGCAACTTCGCAGGCACAATGATTCTACTCTCCAACATTTCCCCCAACTGCTTCCTAAGCTTTTCAAGCTCAGGCTGAGACATACGGTATGGTGCCCTGGCGGGAGCTTTAGCGCCTGGAATAAGTTCGATCTCATGATCAATCGTCCTTCTTGGTGGTAATTTCTTTGGTAATTCTTTTGGCATGATGTCCTCAAATTCTCGAATAAGCCTTTTAACGGGTGTAGGACCATTCGCCTCTTCGACCTCCTCTAATCGAAGAGTGCACAAAAAGGAGGGTTCATTTCTCTTGAAACCTTTACTAAATTGCATGGCTGAGATACTCTTCTCGCCCATCCTCCCAACCTGTGTAGGGATGACACACGACTTATTACCCATCATCATTAACGAATCGGAATATGGCAACACTGCTGTCTTATTAACCCAAAAGAAATTTCAATCCTAGAATAAGCTTGAAATCATCCATCTGAACTGCAGATAAATGTCCTTCCCTCGAAAGGACCTGCTTTGATCAACACCGATTTCGCCACTCCAGCTATTGGTTGAGCAGCGGAGTTGATTGCTTTGACTTTTCCACTACCCTTTTCTAGAACAAGTCCGAGCCGCTCTACTTCGGTACATGCAAGGTAGTTATGGGTAGCACCAGTATCCACCATAGTCCTGATTGGCTTCCGATTGATTTTTACATCAATGAACATTAAGCCTTTGGCCCTACAAATGCGAGCCTTCGCTTCTTCCATCTTTGCCTCTTTTAATGGGATATCATCCTTTTCAGCAACCCGATGCGATAGTGTGTTGCACCGATGTGAAAATGCCCCAACTACTTCCTCATCCTCTTCAGCGTCAGTCTCACTATGACAATTAGCCTGCGGGGCCTCTTGTTTTGAACTTGGCCCGCCACTTGCTAACTGACAATATGCATTCACCATCCGCTTTTGAGGGCACTCCGACACCCGATGAGGTCCTTCACATAAAAAGTACTTCAATTTGGGAGTGGCACAAGTTCGGCCCTCCGTTGCTTTTCCTTTGTTCCAGTTATTATTATTATTGTTGTTAAAATTTCCCTGACGGCTGTTATGATAGTTTCCCTGAAAGTCACGGGTGCTTTGATAGGCTCCTTCTCTATTCTGAGAGTAATGCTCTCCCTCATTTGGGTTCGAGCTGGGTTTGTAAGATCTGTTACCACCTCCAATTGCTTGATTACTTCCCGAAGGTCGATCTTTTCTAGATTCTGTTTGGTAGTCGCTCAAGCATTCAGCGGCTCCCATGGCCGTGCTTAAATCAGTAACCTTCTGTCTTTGAAGTTCCGTGCGTGTCCACGGTTTCAACCCTTCCATAAAGGTAAAGAGCTTATCATTTTCTGACATATCTCGAATATTCAGCATATGCCCTGAGAAGGATTTCACATACTCCCTGATAGAGCTCGTGTGTTTCAGGTCCCGAAGAGCCCGTCGAGCCTGATACTCGACATTTTCCGGGAAAAACCGCGATCTGATCGCTTCCTTGAGGAGATCCCAAGAATCAATTCGAATTCTGTGGGCCTGAATGTCCGCATATTTGGTTCGTTACCATAGTTTTGCATCTCCACCCAGATACATGGTAGCTGTGGTTACCTTTCTAGCTCCATCTTCGATCGAAGCTGCTAGAAAGTACTGTTCCATATCAAACAAGAAGTTTTCGACTTCTTTTGCATCACGTGCCTCTCCGTAGGTACACAGTTCAGGAATTCTGAGTCTAGGAGCATACTCGTGTGCGGGAGCTTGCCCATTGCTCACCGCACGTTGGAGTACTCGCAATTGAGCTCTCAACGCTTCCATTTCATCCTGCAGATCAGGAAGGATTGCAGCAGCTTCCGTCATTGCTGCGCAAGCTCTTTGGCTTTCATCCAATTGGATGTGTAATCCACGAATCTCAGATTCGGCCATCTCGACTTTTTCCTCGAGACCTTCCATAGCATAGCATAACCTAGTAGTTGTCTCATCAAGCGCATCCAGGCGCTGTTTCGTAGTATCCTTCTTTTGAGGCTTTACCACTTCAGTGGTGTGTGATGTAATTGGATCCATAGCTTTCTTATCGAGGGTCGTGAGCCGCAGCTCTGATACCAACTTTCACGGGGTGCTTTTTTTCTTGGCACAGAAAGGGACACCGTGCGGCAGTAGTCTGCTCCGCTAGACTACCTTCCGCCTTTTCTTGATCACGTCGGGACGAAAGAAAATTTGATTACAATTTTGTAGAAAGCTTACAATAGAGAATTTGAATACATTGAAAGTATATTGAACATTGATTGATGAAAACTGAACATTACAATTGATGAAAGCAGAAAATTACAATTGTTGGTGCAGGGGGGCGGACACCAGTGAGCTTGAAAGATTTTTGAATGACTAATACCCCCTATAATAGCATTCTGAACAAAAACCCAAGTGACGGGAGTAGACGTTTAAAAGACGAGGAATCATACTAAACGTTTATCAATATCAGAGCTATTTTACAACTGAAATAACTATTACAATGAAAAGAAAATTACAACTCAAATTTGAAATAATATTTACAATGTGCGGCCGAAGTTGGGCAAACTGCGGCTGTAATAGTGTCAAGGGGCTAAGTAAAGCTGCGGTCCTTGACACCCGGTCTATCTGATGCTGTCATAGGAAGAATTGCATATGGAACAAAGGTTCTTGCTGAAGGTGGGTATGAGAAAATATTTCAACAAACATTTGAGAGTTCCCAAGGAGCAATTGCAAAATACATATGCATGTTACTTATCCACATCTACTGGTCCAGTAATGGGTGTTTTATACGTCTCTTCTGCTAAGCTTGCATTTTGTAGTGATAATCCTCTTTCATATAAAGCCGGTGACAAGACTGAATGGAGCCATTATAAGGTACGCACTACGTTCTCTCTAGAAAGGGCTTTCTACGTGTGTTTATGTTCCTTTTCTTTCATTGGGACAAATAATTTATTTTTGAGCTATGAAGTTTCATCCGGTCATTTCATGATATTTATGAAAATTTGCAATGGGTTGCAATTATTTGTATTTTGATTTGTTGAATATAGATGCAACTGACTTAATTGTCCTCGATCTAAACTTTAGAGATTTGTGCTGACAATAACGAGAAGATTTTATTCTTTGTCTCTTGTATTTTATACAATTCTTTGCGTAAAATTAGAACCATTTTAAAAGAAACATCTAGCTAAAATTACTATTGGCGTGGGAGTTTAGTAATTTGACAAAGGACAAGAAAATGAATGTATGAAAGAAGAGAAGAAATTAGGGCCAAGAAGAAATCAATTTATTCATATATTCAAGGGTGCATATTACAATGAATAAGCACTCTATATAGTGCAACTGATCCAAAATCAATAGAATTTGTAATAAACTAGCATTTTGTCAAAAATTAAAAATAACCTAATCTAATTTATCACCTGTTTGGCCCACATTATTCCACATTATAATGAATGGAATAGTAATTTTTTGGAGAATGTGTGGTTGAAAAAGAAGTAAAAGTTTTTTGGTTTTACGTGAAATATTATTTTATTGAAAAATATGTTGTTGATAAGAAGAGAGAAAAATAAATTATAATTAAATGGGGAATAATGGGGGCTTAAAAAACTATAGTTTAAGTTAAACTTTTTTTTAAAATCTTATTGAAATCATATCTTTACCCTATCTCTATCTTCATCATTTCTCTTCGACTGAGAGAACTCGATTTTGACAAGGTAGACTAGAACTTCATACTTTAAAGAAGACGATCTTTTATCTTGACTAATTGTTTGAATTGAATCCTTGACACCAACATAAGACCGAACTCATACCAAGGAGACGATTTTTTTTTATGAACCAAAAAATAAAAAAATAAAAAAATCCAACATAAAAAAAAAGGAAATTGGTACCTCACAAAGCTAAAATGAGTCAAACAGTGTCTAAGTATCTATTTATATTGAATTATCTTAAGTTATTGATTCAATCAACATGAACACAATCGATCCTGCAAACATTAGCAAAAAAAAGTTTTAACTTTTTTGTGGATGAATTCTACTTGTGAACAGTAACGATGAACATTTGTTTCAATTTAAAAAAAATGGAAAAACTCGAATGGAACATAAATTTGTTGCCAAAACATTTATCTTGGAGTTTCCAGCTACAGGATCTGGTTAGAGTTTTGATTTGATTATGATGATGATGATGATGATGATGATTGTGATGGGTTGTGGTTTTGTGAGTAGTGGGCTTGGGTGTGGGCTGTTGAGGTTTGGTTTAGTGTTGTGGTGCTGGATTTGGTACTAGGCTTGTTTATATGGATAGTTAAAATTGGGTTATGGCATAGATAGGCTTGGGTAGTGGATCGGATTGATTTCTGGGCTGGTTTATTTGGGGCTTTATTGAACAAATGGGCAGCAGCAATTATAAAAGCAGGGAACAAAAACAAATTGATTTTGTTTTCCTGGATTTTTTTGGAAACTAAACGTGAAAAGGAAAAACTGGGAACAACTTTTACTACTGCCTGTTTGTTCTGCTCCTGGATTCGTGTTTTATGGTGGCTTGGTTATTCGGTGTATGGCTTGGATAGAAACAGCTGGTTGTTTAAAGTTTGTGGATTTGAAATGAAAGATCTTAGGCCAAAGGAGAACGACTTGTTCTAATACCAAATTGAAGCATGAGCATAGTAATTTGACAAAGAACAAGAAAATGAACTGGAAAAGAAAGAGATCAAAGAAGAGAAGAAAATAGGGCAAAGAAGAAATCAATTTATTTATATATGTTTGTATTACAATGAATAAGCCCTCTATATATAGAGCAATTAATCTAAAATTAGTAGAATTTATAATAAACTACAACTTTGTCAAAATATTAAAACTAACTTAATCTAATTTAAACAAATATAATTAAAATTAAACTCTATTCTAAATTCATATTTAAAATGAATTGAATAACTTGTGACAAATTTAATTTTGTAATAATAATAATAATAATAATAATAATAATAATAATAATAATAATAATAATATTATTATTATTATTATTATTATTATTATTATTATTATTATTATTATTATTATTATTATTATTATTATTATTATTATTATTATGTAATTGATTTGCGCACTCGCATATATCCATCTCTATCTCTTGCTGAAAGGCAGTAGAAAGTTATACTACCATCTTTGAGGATGCTGTTGATGCGAGCATTGAAGTTTTGGGGCAAGTAAATGTAATATTGTTGCGGTTGTGATAGTAGATTGATTGTTGATATTCACTTATCACTGTAATTGTACCCAAATTTTATGAATACCCATTTCTCTTTGGTTTATTTGCTCCATGAAGGAATTAGGATCCCAGTTAATGATGTCAAGTCTCTCTCTCACATTTTCAAAGTCAGAAATTAGATGCAAATACCTTCTGGAACAACCATTCATTTTGAAATCTTTGCGTATCTCACTTCTAATTTTAGATATCTGGAATCTTGGTTTGTCATTTTAACTAAATAGTATGCAAAGCTAATGTTTTGTGGCCCTAGAGTTACGATAAATATAGTAAAATTTAAGACAAATAGTTCCATTCAACTTCTTACCTTTCAATTTCATTACATTGTATTAATTTTATGCTTTTAGCTGATCTCAAATTCATTGAGATCAAGGATAAGAGAAGGCCTACGAGAAGGATATGTACTCCCGGTTCATATCCAAATGTGTTCTGATGGATAAGATCCATTCCTGACAAAGGAAATGAATAGAAAAGTCAAATAACTATAAAAAATTAATTATTGTCTTGAAAAATTGTGATAAAATGGTGGTGCTCCATTAAATTTCAGAAGGTTTTAAGTTTTATATATAAATATTTTTGACTCGGCAATTTATGGTGACCTCTTAAAAACCAATTTGAAGGGAGCAACCAGCATTTAAGTTGTCTTCTTTTCCAACTTGATTCTTTTCCTGTTTCTTGTATGAACTCTTTAGGGACATTAGTGAGGTAGTTTGGTTATCTACTTATTTTGCTATCTATGTTGTATGGACACTTCAATTGGGGTAGCATGTGCGTATCCGACTTGTATCAGATATGACACTCTTCTGATATTCCATCATGGTCATTCTTTTTTCTTTATCTGCAATGTTATATTTATAACTCAAATTTATTAATAAAAATAAATAGATACTCATACGTAAAAAATTTCAACAAGAAAAAATAATAATAAGTATAAAACTAAATTTATACTAGATATATGAAGAATCTTAATGATTTTAATTAACTTGTTGGCAACTTGTGTGTCGTTTTTTGTTTTTTGAAAAATCGGGTGTCAACATATCCGACACGTATCGTATTCGACACACATATCCGTATCCATGTGGGTGCATCATAACTTGCTATAGTTTCTATAACAGATCACATGTATTTTCATACGTGTTTGTTTTCTTATTAGCCTCTTGTCTACCTTTGTCGTGCTTTATAGTATCTGTTTTAATTATTAAATTAGCCAAACGAACACAGTTGATGCACTCACAATCAGATCCTGAGCATTAGGCTAATTTATAGATATTTGAGAACATAGAAATTTCTTTCACCATTGACTCTTGAATTCTAACACCTGTAATTGCCAAGCTGCCTGTTTTTCTTTTCTGGTACCAATTATTTATTTCTTTGATGAATCATGCAGTGTTTGCTGATATATCTTTGTTACAATTATTATGAACAGGCAGTTATCCCATTACATCAACTCAAAGCCATTAATCCTTCATCAAGCAGAACTTCAGCTGAAAAGTACATCCAGGTTATATCTGTTGATAACCTTGAATTTTGGTATATGGGCTTCTTGAATTATGATGGGGCAGTGAAGTGTCTGCAAGATGCCTTGCAAGTGCGCAACTTGTCATCCATCTAAAGTTGAACCCAGGTTCAAGTTTTACTTTAGATCAAAGGACGAGCTCCTTAATTCATATTTTTAGAAGATTTGATGCTCTTGGGGCAAAAAAATAAAAAACTGAGCACGACTTTTACTATTCCTTGCATTTGCCAGTTTTCTGAGGAAGTTTGCTTTATTTCTTTAAGCTTGTGGAGTTTCTATGTTTTCACAAATATCAAAATTTTAGGAAGTTTGCAAAAGTCATGTCATGATTCACAATGGTTAAATAATAATAATAACTGCCAGGGCTATTATATTTGGATCAAATACCTAAATGCTATTAGAGGATGCTATTCTTACTGCAACATATTTAATCAATAGACCTCATGAGTTATTCAGTACGAAACATCTATTGAGATGTTTAAACAAGAATACCCTCATGCACAGATATCTAATCTCTCACCAAAATAGTTGGGTGCACTACATTTGTACATGTCCATAGTACACAGAGACCCAAACTAGAACCCCGAGCAATAAAATGTGTGTTTCTTGGTTATAGTTCCTCCTAGAAGGGTTATAAACTTTATCCTCCTATCCTTAAGAATTTTTTTATAACCATGGAGATTACCTTCTTTTGAGAAATTCCTTTCAATACCACTTCACTTCAGGGGGAGACAAATAATAAAGTTCAGTGGGATGTGTCCATGATTCAGATTTAGATCCAAATCCCAGTTATTTGAACAGTGCACGTCAAAATCAGCCTGATCCAAATTTAGTTGAAGCTGAACCAGAATTAGTAGGGACTAATTCATACCCATTTCCAGAACCTAGTTCAAAGGGCAGCAATGATTTCATTCCTACCGATACTTTAACGAATTACAATTACAAGCACCCAATAGAGATGAATCCAAATATTACCAGGCCACATAAATTCAAAATTTACTCAAGAAGAAGAACACAACACACAGAGACCAAATCTGCCTTGCATGATTAGGATTTGGAAACTAAGGGGGCTCTTCAAGGGCTAGGTAATCATGATGATAATTTACCTATTGCCTTAAGAAAAGGGGTAAGACATTGTACTCAACATCCTATCTCCAATTTCATATCTTATTCTCGGCTATCTTCTATGTACAAGAGTTTTTTGTCCGTTCTATCTACAGAAGAATATTGAGGAATCTATGAACACAGAGAAATGGAAGAAGGCAACTATGGAGGAAATGAAAGCTTTAGAAGGTAACAAGACATGAGAAATTGTGAGACTGCCAGAAGGAAAGAAACAGTAGGTTGTAAGTGGTTGTTTACAATTAAATACAATGCAGATGGCTCCATAAGTAGGTATAAAGTAACGCCCCAATTTTCTATAAATTTCGAAACGTTACGAAAAACTCATTTTTCTTTATTTTATGTGCGGAACTATAAAAATAAAATTCTTTATTAAACAAATAACTGCAATATTTATAAATCTAAATTTAAAATATGAAAATTTTATTTAAACATA
>NW_019229408.1:96096-154114 GCF_002742605.1 Olea europaea var. sylvestris
TTTTTGGAGAGAGAAAATTAATTGATTTATAATCTATATAAAATTATATTTATACTATTTTCTTTCAATTGAGTCTAACTTAACGTGTTCTTATCCAAAATAATTTTTTCTCGAGTAAAAGTCTTTTAATTAATTACGAGCTATCCAACGAGGACAATATTGATATACTTATAATTGTTTTATCAAAATCTAATTTATTTGACCCAGATAAAATAGGAATTTATATAATATATAAAATAAATAAATTTTTATATATAAAATTTTTTGGGTTGCTACATATAAGGCAAGGATGGCTGCTAAGGGATATAGCTATACATATACAATAGATTATGTGGAAACATTTGTACCTGTTGCCAAATTAAATACTATTTGTGTTTTATCCTCTTTGGCAGTCAACTTGGAGTGCCCATCAGAATATCTAGATGTGAAGAACGCTTTCTCAAATGGTAAAATTGAAGAAGTGTATATAAATATTTCACTTGGATTCATAAATGAAAATAATAGGAATAAAGTATGCAAGTTGTAAAAATCATTATATGGATTAATGCAGTCCCCAAGAGTTTGGTTTGGACAGTTTACAAAGTATGTTTGAAGTCTCAATTTCACTCAATGCCACTCTGATCACACTATTTTTCTTAAATTCAGTTGCGGTGGGAAAATCACGATACTTATAGTCTACGTAGATTATATTATTGTTACTGGAGATGATGATGAGAAGATAAAGAAACTGAAGGCACACTTGGGACAAGAGTTCAAAATAAAAGACTCGGGTAGATTAAGATATTTCTCACGCAAGGAAATTGCCAGAAATCACTCTGAGTTGTCTGTGTCTCAACGAAAGTATACTTTTGATCTCCTACAAGAAACTATTATGCTTGGTTGTAGCCTTGTAAGCCAATGGATACTCCTATTGATCCTAATCAAAAGTTGGGTCATAATGAAGAAAGTATCCCTATTGATAAAGGCAGATATCAAAGGTTAGTGGGAATTCTAATTTACCTATCATATACTGACCCTAATATAGCATTTGTAGTGAGTATGGTGAGCCAATTCATGCATAGTCCAAGTGAAAGGCATCTAGAGACGACGTACAGGATATTGAGATATTTGAGGACATTGGGAAAAGGACTACTATTCAGGAAACAAGATAATAGAAGTTTGAAGTGCTACACTGATGTTGACTGGGCAGGGTTTATTGATAATAGAAGTCTACTTTTTGGTATTGGGAAAATCTTGTAATATGGAGGAGTAAGAATCAACCTGTAGTTGCCCGGAGTAGTGCAGAGGCAAAATTCAAAGCCTTGGCTCTTGGGATATGTGAGATGTTAAGGCTGAAATGAATGATTGAAGAATTGAAGGTTCAAATAATTCTTCCAGCCACATTGCATTCAGATAACAAAGCTGCCCTAAACATGACACAAAATCCTATCCACCATGATGGGACTAAACATGTTGAGATTGACCGCTACTTTATAAAAGACAAGATTGAAGGTGGGAGTCTATCCATGTCTTATGTTCCAACGGCAAGACAAGTGGTTGATGTACTCACCAAGGGAATAGTGAAGCAACAAATTGATTGGCTGATTGATAAACTGGGAATGAAGGATATCTTTCTATCGGCTTAAGGGGGAGTGCTGATAAGTCGAAATTATTTGAATCTCCTATAAATCAGCCATACAATTGATTTTGTTTTGTCTATCAGATATTACTCTTATGCTGCTTATCAANGAAATTATTTGAATCTCCTATAAATCAGCCATACAATTGATTTTGTTTTGTCTATCAGATATTACTCTTATGCTGCTTATCAAGATAAATTTAAGATAAAAGTGTAAATATAAATATATTGTATTTTGTTTATCTATTGATGTACAACTGTTAGATCGTAGTTTATAGCTAACAGTTTCAAGTAGTTAGGTACTGGATATCTTATAAATAGATGTACATGATCAATTCAGAAATTATCGAAATTAATAATATTTTTCCATATCTTTATTATCGAAAATCTACCACCTCATTTGGATGCCACATTGGAGTGGATTGTGGAACCTGATCAAGTGATGGAAATGCGGAAGTTACCACCTGGACAGCTAGAGGTCTTGATTCAATTGAAAGGTCTACCTATTGCTGAAGCCCCCTGGGAAACTGTGGAATCTATTACGCAGTAATTCCCTAATTTCAACCTTGCGGACAAGGTTTCTTGGGAACCCTGGGGTATTGATAGGCCACCAATTAAGTACACATATTCTGGAAGGTCCTGGAAGAATGGAGAGGCATGGGAGCAACAACATTTTGTTAGATAGCAGGCCAAGCGGTTACAAACTATTATAAATCAAAAGTAGCTAGGGATGAGTAGGCAGGCAAAAGTTAAGTCATAGTAGAGAATAGGAGAGTGATAGTCCTCTCAAATGGCTATCTAGTGCTTTCTTTCATTACTGTATTACCTTTCCAGTGAATCAATAAACTGCTGCCTACATTCTAATTGTTCTTTCTATGTTTAGATTGATACTTATCAGCATATGAAGGGAATCAGGGATGACGAGTGTTATAGTGTCTATTTATAAGGGTAGGGAGACATTCAAGTTTGTACCTACTATATTTGTTTCACATTCACGAGTCTTTGAAATTATGGGATATAGTAATAGTAAAATGGATGTTAAGATAGTGTCATGAATGCTGAGAAATGATTTGTGAAGATGGCTGTGTTGCTGGTCTAGATGTGGCACGGATGGATCATAACTTGTGACAGGTTAGTTAATAACATTATGTGGTTGGGGGCATGTCTAGCATGGATATGAGATGTCATTGAGAAGAGCAAATCTCAGTAAAATTAGGTAAGAAACGAGAGGTATACAGAAAAATTGATTGGACTGAATTATTCTGCAGTTCCAGTTATGAGATAAAAGGAATGGCAACAAGGGATATATGAAGATGTCAATTTTATTGACAATAAGGCTTAGTTTAATAATTGCAAAACTATTGTATAGGTTAATTATTTTCCATTTAGCTTAGCTTTCTGCGATTCAATTATTTGAATATGGTAAACAATTAGGCAGAGAGAGAGATGCATTATATAAAAACTATATCAATTGATCTTAAACAAGTTTGAAAAAACAGAGGATCATCATGAAAGATCAAACAGAGGGGAAACAGGGTTCCAATATTCCTGTTTTTTCTGGTGGATAGTTGCAATTATTTTTGCTGGTTATGTGTACACTGGTCATTATGTGCACATTTTCAAATCATTTCATGATGTAATTAAAATCTTGTTGCAGCTGTATTTCTCTTCTACGTAATACATTGAATGGTTAGTCTCTAAGTTGCACAGTGATTTGCAGTCTTCTTCTTCATTCTGAATTAGAGCACAAGTCAATTTTATGGAAAATATGGTAATTCAAATTCAAATTTCTGTATTTTTACATTTTCTCCTGTGCTCAATTCTCTTGGTTTTATCCTTAATTTAGATGTTTTCAGGCATTGATCAAAGATCGATTCAGAGAGGAAACCATGAAGTTGATATAACATAGTTTGGGTTTCTCAATTTGCACCTTGTCATGCTCATTGTGTACATATATTTGATGTCTTCGCGATCATCTTTCATGGTTGTATGCTAAAAATCATATGCTAGCTTCACAGATAACAAATTGACTAAGGGTCCATTTGATACGACTTTTGAAAAGTTAAAAGGAGCTTTTGAGATTCAAAAGTTGCTTTTGAACCGTTTTAACTAATTTTATAAGATTGTTTCTTCTAGTCAAAGAAAGTCTGTCGGTCCAATATGAATTTCTCTAAAAGTATTTTCGAAATGTGAAACTATTTTAAAAATTAGTTTCTAAACAAAAATTAAGATAATTTCTGTCCAACGGACTCAAAATATGATAGTGTATAAACTTGGTATTGTTATCTTTGAACCTGTCAAGGAAGATTGAGTTGACTGAGAAGTCCTATCCCAGATGGAAGATTGAGCTCAACGTGTTCACTTGAACTGAATTGTTAGAGAAGCATAAGCTTGTCAATAAAATAATGAACAAGGTTGAGATTTGAGAAATAAAAAAAAAGTAGGATGTTGAAAAGAGAGTAAAGGCAAAATGAAAAGCAGGAAAAGTTTTGCCATGTGGAGTCTCCTGGTTTCGGCTGACGCTGAAAAGGGTCATCTGGACTATTAAATTACACGTTGATGATTTGTGTTGATCGAGAAATCATACAGAATTCCGTGTTCGTGTTTGTGTTGAAGTCCTAAAATATTTTGTATGGCTACTACCAATCTCTCATTCGAACATCTCCACCTCAATTTACTCAAAATAAATTTGCTACAATTCGTCCTCGATACAATTATCTATAAGTGATTATTTTAGTGTAATGGTTTTTTACTCAAATAAATTTGCTACTCAAATATTTTTTTTAATTTTAGAGAAAATGTGTTTTGAAATAGTAATATTTTGGAGAATGACTAGTTAAGAAATAGGAAAAAAAGTTGAATTTATTTGTAAAATTATTTTATGAAAATTTTATGGTTGGAAATAAGTTTTATGAAAAATGAGGGTGAAATCGGGGATTCATCTCATCTTATTTTATTTCTTTCATCCTCGAGTCCATTATTGATAAACAAGTTTTTGATATGAAAAGAGAAAAAAAGAGGAGAGAATAAAAGTTAATAGATTTGTGTGTATTTTAGTAAGAATCAAAGTCCTATTTATAGGGGAGAAATAGGGATACAAATGTAATTATTTCTAGGGTTGAAAAGGTACAATTATTATTCACTAACAATCTTACCATTTGCAACAGTTTTTTAGTCAAGAAATGTAATATATACACTCAAATTTATTACTTGAGTGATAGAATGCACAAGTAACAAGATTTCATAAGTTGGTCGAACTTTATTTTTTGTCAATCAACTTATAAAATCTTGCCATCTCTGTACTTTGTCATCCAAATTTACATTTGGATGTACATTTAGAAATTTGTTGAGTTATTCCCCACGTACAGCAAGTAACTCATAGATTTCTTACATGATGTTATTGTGGTAGCATTCTGTTCTTTTATATATTTTTTTTCCTTTTTCATTCTATCCTTAAATGATGTTTCGACATGTGTGTATCTATACCAAATTCTGTGTAAAAATCGTGTACCTCTAGCAAAACTCATTTTTCTTTTTAGTTTTGCCTTTTCTCAAAGTAATTTAGTTATTTTCCTCCAAATCTCCTATCTAATTCGAATTGAATTTACAAGTAAGAATACTAAGAGGTTTTACTCATGCTTGGCGTTGGGGTTAACCCAATATTTTTAAATTATTAAAAGCGAAAACAATCCATTAATAACTATAATATCTTTTTTATATATTTTTTTTCTCAATGAAATATTAAAAATAGAAAATACTATTTAATTATAAGAAGTAAAAACTTAATAATTAATATAAATTTAATGGGCGTTTTTCGCGTGAATATGACATTTATGTCGAAAATGTAATTAAATATATTTTTTAAGAGAGTAAAAATCAAATTCAAACTTGCCCTGTACAGAAAATAAATAAATAAATAAAAACTAGGTTTATTTTACACTAAAAATAATTAGGAGTGTATATCAAAGAAAATAATTATGATAATTAGGAGTGGAACTAGCAATATTTGGAGCGTCATTATCATTTTTCATCCATACTAAAATAGTCATTTTCCTGTATTCCATTATCGATCAAATTGTGATCATCCCTGGAATCCTTGATCTGCAAATTAACTCCAGATCATACAAGAAGGAAGTTATAGTTTTGAAGCTATTTATTTATCCCCACTAATGGAGAACTCTGGTCAGTGTTACCGAATTTTGCTTTTTATATTTATTTCCTGTCCATTTGATAATATTCACACTGTTGTATTCTTATGCGTCTGAAATATTAGCCTTTTTTTTACCATGGAGTAGGTTTTTTATTTATTTATTTATTTATTTATTTTTTTGTTGTGGGAGGAGTTTTTTATTTAGGGTTTATTGATATTGCTGAGTGATTGTGTGTGTTTTCTGGCGACTTTTAGTTATTGGGAGTTAGATTTATGTTGGAAATTTTTCTGAGTATTATGAATACTGATGAATTAAGGTAAAAAAACAAAAACGTTTCTTAATATTATTCGGGAGCTTAAATAAGTTTAGCTGAAGGCTCAGCTTTTGTAAATTCTGTTTCGTAACGAGTGATATTAAGTTAGATAGTGGTGTGCCTATATTCCAGCGTATATACATGTACATTATTCCTATACATGTGTATTTTTTTGTTTTTTGTTCAATAAAAAAGCACGCAATATGTTGTTGTCGGTTTATTTTCATCGTTTGTGAGCTTAGACTACTTACTTTTTGGGATGGTTTAGTGATATATTAGTGAAGGTCAATTTTTCCTTACTCATATATGACGCAGATAATGAGTATAGTACACAAATTTGGAATTCTTTGTTTAATAGTAAGGCATGAGTTATGCCGTTTGTTATTTTCTGAAACTGGATTTTTCCTTCTCATCGGATAATTGGATGGCCATTTCATTTGCCCGGATGCCTAGCAGCCTAAAAATGATGTTTCTGCTTATGATACGGTGCAGAAAATCACCAAGAGACGATAGTGCCTCCAGTAGAAGGTGTTGCAGGAGGTGGGACAGCATATGGATGGAGTGAAACTTTGGTACGTGATCCTAATTTACTAAAAGGGGCAATTGATCCTGCGAAAGTCCATTCTTCAGAATTAGTACATGTGTGGTGCATGCCAAGCACGGCCAATGTTGGACCACAAGACATGCCACGAGAATTGGAGCCAGTAAGTTTGTTCAAATTATGTTTATGTTTACTAATATTATATTAGGTTATTCATATTCTAAATTTGGTATTATTCTTGTTATGATTACACCCTTAGTTTGCTCGTGTGATCTATATATCAAGGCACTTATAGAATCTCGTTTGATATTGCAGTACATTTGCAATTTGTTTTTATTTTTCTATTCTGGCCTTGCCTTTTTTCCATTTCTATTTCACGTTTATGTACATAGTCGAGGCAACAAATACTTTGAAACGTGTGATAGCCACTTTCTGGTTTCTTACCACCAGAGTTTCAGGGATTGTCTGTGAAAATTTGTTATAATGCATCTACTTTTCGTAATTTCCTTGCCACCTGACACGGTTTGCCTTCAAGATCTCTCTCTTGGCAGCTAGAAATGAGAGGGAAAGTGTCCAAATAGCTATACGTCCAAAAGTTTCTTGGGCTGGATCTGGTATTGCTGGGACTGTACAGGTCCAATGTACTGATCTTCGCTCCACTTCCGGTGATAGGTTTGTCTCTGACACGCAAATATAACATTCATTTACAATATGTGTATTTAAAGTTGATGTTGCCAATGATGCAGACTGGTGGTTGGTGAATCATTGAGAATGAGGCGAGTAGTGCCTGTTATAGGTGTTCCAGATGCTCTTGTGCCCCTAGAATTGCCACTCACTCAACTAAACCTTTTTCCTGGGTATTGATATCTTTCACGTTAAAGTGGACCCTGGCTAGGTTTCTATAGTTTGGAATCTTAGATAACATCAAAAAAATCATGGCAAAAAGTTATTATTTTGCAGAGAAACGACTGCAATTTGGGTTTCAATTGATGTTCCAAATGCACAGCCCCCTGGTCAATACGAAGGAGAACTCATAATCACTGCTACTGGAGATGTCACAGAGTGATAGTCTTTCCTCTGTACTTTAGTTAATTATTAGTTTTGACATAATGGATAATTACATTACATAGTTAACTCTTAGTTTTCTGATATCAACAGCTGATACTTCAAATCCTTGATTTGGATTTCTAAGCACATTGTTTTCTACATTTGTTCATTCTAACTCATTACAGATCTACAGCACAGTTTCTGGGTAAATCTGAGAGGCATCAATTGTATGGAGAATTAAAGAATTGTCTTGATGTTGTTGAGCCCATTGATGGAAAATCACCGGATGAATTGGTGGGTTCTCTGTCACTAATGCATCATCTAAAGCTTTTGTATTTAACCTAGTATATGTATCAGCTAGTCATGCGTAATTCTTTTGTTTTTAGGTAGAAAGAGTGAAATCTGCAACCTCATCTTTGAGAAGAATTCTTCTCTCTCCGCCATTTTCTGATTTGTATTCAGAAAATGGGGTGGTGGACATGATGGATGAGGATGCTATTACAAACCATTCAATACGACTGAAGCTAACTTTGACAGTCTGGGATTTTGTTCTTCCAGTGACACCTTCCCTTCCGGCTGTTATTGGTGTATCCTGCCTTTTTCTCCACGGGCTCTAAGCATTTTTTTTGGTTTTAAATGTGCATACGATACACTGTTGCTGGTGTGGTGGAATTGATTGCTTTATTAACCCCATATCATATAATGTCTATTAGATTTCTTCCTTCCCATTAAAAGAATTTGCAGTCTGGTTATTGCCATTTATATGTTGTCAATCATACTGAATCTGTTGAAAAGGTTTATTAGGAATTTTAATAGCCTTGGAAAAAAGCCTAACACTCCCTTACTGAAGTGCATTTTGCTCCAACTATGTTCAGAAAATTACCACCAAAAAGAAAAAGGACATAATACATGCCTGTTCTTTTCTAAAATCTGAAATTTTGATAACTGGTCTGTTTTAGACCTTTCGTGTCCGCCTATATTTTTGTTTTCGGTTATGACCTGTTAATGTTTAGACATCCACAATAACTGTTATGAATGCTAATGTCTAAAAACAGCA
Organism: Olea europaea var. sylvestris; assembly: GCF_002742605.1. NCBI lineage: Eukaryota > Viridiplantae > Streptophyta > Magnoliopsida > Lamiales > Oleaceae > Olea > Olea europaea. The sequence continues at coordinate 104,824 of NW_019229408.1, forward strand.
TCAAGTGAAATATTGCAATTGCTGGAGTATAGGTATATCAAATGTTATTGCTTATTCATGTATTTTGATTTTGATTTGAATTTTTTGTTGGAGTCGACTTATATGAGATGGACCATAACTGTTACCTTTACCATAAAGCGGAGTGAAAGATTTATGAGCGTCGTCTCCCTTAAACTTACTCAGATATCTGATACGGTTATTGAAGACCGTTTTGGTGTTGAACATGGAAGCAGCGAGTGGTATGAGGCACTGGATCAGCATTACAAGTGGCTGCTTCAATATAAAATCAGCCCGTACTTCTGCAGGTGGCGTGAAAATATGCGCGTTCTGACTTACACTTGTCCATGGCCAGGTAATAGAATGAGGTAGATGTAGATGCTACTAGACTTTCAGGTTGTGGACTGCGTTTGGATGTATTAGAAAATGATGTGCATTTTTCAGTACCTGAATTTTTTGAATGTCAAATATTTTAATTGCTAATCTTGTTGGTGCAGCTGATCATCCAAAGTCGGATGAGTATTATTCTGATCCTCGGCTTGCAGCATATGCTGTACCATATAGTCCAGTAGTCTCCTGGTATGCAAACAGCTCCTCCACTCATTCTAGCTTACATATTTTTGGTATGTGTTATGATGAGCATTTACCTCTTGATGTGCAGTGGTGATACGGCAAAGGACACTCTGCAACGAGAGGTTGAGATATTAAGAACAAAAAATCATTGGAGAAAAGCCTACTTCTATTTGTGGGATGAGGTGGGTACTAGCTATCTTAAGTTGTGAGCCTGTATGATTTTCCTATGTTTTGTAAGAGCAATTCGGGATTCTGGATTTATGTCTTTGTTTTGGCTATGTTTCATTTTTACAAGCTGACGCAGATGAAAGTGAGTGAGAACAACTACACATGATTACAATTTGTTGATTCGCACACCTATACCAAAAAGCAATCGAAACTGGAGTAAAATTCTCAATTCATTATATTTTAATTCAAACAAAGCCAAGGAATCTACCGCCAGCCGCATGCTTTAATTAAGAGCAAAATCTAATTGCTAACTGGAATAAAATTTGCTTTCTAGTCGTTCAACTATTAAATAATTATAAAGATGCCTATAACAATTAACAACAAAAGATAAAAATAAATGTTAAAGATAACATATATTAAAAGTAATATCTTCATCACAATCTCATGGAAGATTTAATTTTCTTTTGAACAATTATGTAGCAAGAGAAGGGAAAGGAAAAGGAAAGGATTAAACAATGAAGGAAGGAAAGAAAAGACAATGGGATGGAGGGGTGGTGGCTGCCTGATTTCTCTTGTTTGGATAGCTGAAGGAGAAGGAAATGGACTGAGTGACTGTAATCTACTTCGTATCTATTAGTTATTAACAAAACATGTCACTGAAGGAGGAAAAGGTTTTACATGCAGAAGCATGAAGGATGTTATTAAACCATTTCCTTCCTGCTCTTTCCCATCTGCCTTTTGCTTCCTAAATATCCATCCAAATGTGTTCGGAGTACCAATCCTCCCATTTCAATTCCCTCTAATTCTTTTAATGCAAACATGTAGTTTAATTCTGTTGTGGGATGAAATTTTAATTCTTTGAGTCTAATTATGTTTATTCTTTCATGCACTAGTAACACCAACTTTATTTCTATAATTTATTTGTTATTCATTTTGTTTTGATGTGATTCTGTTGCTTTTGTCCAGCCACTGAACCTAGAACATTACGAGGGTATTCGGAACATGGCAAGTGATATTCATGCTTACGCACCTGATGCTCGTATCATGACTACTTACTATTGTGGTGATTTACTAATTGTCCTATTTAATTCTTATAATTTGTGTTACTTGCATCTTTTTCAATGCCCTGTTATTTGAATGACTTATCTATGCATGAAACCGAGTTCTGAGAAATTGACAAAGAAAATATATTTGTACGGAAGCTCGCTTCGTAGCCTTGAACTTCAAAATACTAGCTAAATGAGGTCTTGTATTCTAAGAAAACGATTGCAGTATTTGGTATTAATGGTTCTTCTTTTGGGCTTTCTGGTTAAACATAATAATTTTTTAATTTTGCGAGAAGATAAAGAAGACAGACTTTCTGTTTTTCTGCTTCTTTTTAATCCCAAACATGTAATTACTGAGTCATTTCAAACATTCATGTATTCACAATATTGACTAATTCACTCGCAATTAAATGAGGCATTGGAGCTATATTTTAATCTGCAGTAATAACAATGTAAAACTCACATTAGAGCCCATCATGCTATCAAGTTACGATTTTTGTTCTGTTATCTAGTTGATTCTATTTTCTCTAAATCCTAATTTTATGCAGGACCTAGTGATTCTCCTCTGGCTTCCAATAACTTTGAGGCTTTTCTTAAAATTCCAGAGTTTCTACGTCCCCATACTCAAATATATTGCACAAGGTATTAATCTTAACTGATTCCTTTATGATACTTCGTTATTGTGTTAGTTCATGCACTGCCCGATCACATGAGATGGTTTATAGTTGAAGTAATATGGATGTATGGTGGGATGGCTAGAGTAGAGAAGGGAGATTAGCTGCATTAAGAGAACTTTCTGAGCATCTTGTATATGTACCTACACTCCTAGATTTACCACATGCTTCTTCCTTTTACTTTTATCAATGGAGTCTATTGTGTATACCATGATGTGTACGGTGTCTGAAAAGTGAGAATAATTTTAGTTTGCTGCTTATGGACTATAGAGGTTTCTTCTGCTCTACTTGCAAACATCCATTATCTATTTGTTATGATATTCGCATCCCAGCCCGGGAGAGGAGGTAATATTGATAGTATGATTCAACCTCCCCTAGTAATTAAATTACCTTGTTTAGGGATAATTGGAGGGTTCATCCTACGGTTGGCTTACAGTTTCCTTCCTTCAAAAGTACAAGGTAGAAACTTAAACGGCCTTATTGAAGTTCTTTTTCTCATGCGCGATTGGGTGAAAAAGCAACCTTAGTTTATAGATATGGCAAACAATAAAATGGGAAGATTATAACAAGTCAATATAGAATGTCGTATAGTCCTGGAGCAACTTCTTTCGGATATTTAGGTTTGGGTATGAAAGGTGTGGACTTTAGAAGTAGATGTGTGGCCATGCTATTATACACAAGAAAAATGATAATATACACCTAAAAGTGGAGGGGCATATATTGAGGGTAAATTACAGGAAAAAGAACTTAGGTGGCAGGGCATGCTTTGCATAGACCTAATGAAGCTGCCAATATGAGATGAAAATGATTCTGGTAGAACGAATTAGAAGAGGTAGAGGTAGTCCAAAAATTAACATGACCTGTTTTGGTTGTGAAGCATTTGATTGCAGTGGGTATTCCTGACTGAATAGATTGGTGAAATAGGATTCATGTAGGTGATGCCAAATATATGGATCAGAAGGTTTAGTTTGTTGATGTTTATTTTAGACAAAATGAAGGGAAGAAACTTATTTTCCTACTAGGGTCATTCTGTCACTCCTGCCCTAACCACCATGCTTTCTACTACTGTCCTCACCCTGTATCTAAGATGCTATAAATTGATATATTAAAGATGTAGAAGACTAAAAATCACATCTTTTCAGATTTGGTTATTTTTTAACCTTTCTTGCTGCATCATGTATAAGAGGAATAGAATTTCCACAAGATTTGTATGTAGAAGTACTCTACTTTTTAGTTTAGTCACTTAGGAAAGAAAAACTGCCTTCTAAATATATGTTTTAACGAACTACCTAATGGATTAAATTTTTGGTGAAAGGTTCTATTTGTGCCTTCCCTTTCTCTATATGTACTGTGCAGGAAGAATGAATTCAACTCTATTTATCTTTTCTCCCAATAAGGACTCACGATCAAATGAAAAGCACGTCCCTACAGCCCAAGTTGCTTGCATATTTTTTATTTCTTGTTGGCCAAAAGTATGGCTCTGGATACAAATGATGCAGCATTCTCTGAAGTTATTTAGGGTCTCATCCTTTAATGTTAAATGATCACATGAATCTTGCTTTATTTCCAGCTTATGCAATGCATATAGAAGGTAGATTACCAACATATCATTCTTTCTTCTTTATGGTTGATGACTAGATTCTTTCTTTCTTTACTTGAAACAAGTTGACATGTCTCCAGCGACTGTTGCTAGTGGAAGGCTAAGAGTGTTTTTTCTTCCTTGCAGTGAATGGGTAATTGGTAACCGTGAAGAGCTGGCTAAGGATATCATTGCAGAAATACAACCTGAAAATGGCGAGGTAATGTTTGTTGAGATTGTGTCATTTTTATGTAGAATGCAACATCTCTGGAAGAATTTTTTGTGTTTTGCCATCATATATGCTTAGACACTATTAAATCCAGGTCGGGGTCCAACCCCAATGGATGAGTAATGTGTGCATGCAGGCCAGATGGGGAAGGTCCATGGTCATTACAATTTATCATACAATGTGATACAGAAGATGATATAGTAAATAAATGGCATAAAAACAAAATGATAACAGTAACTATTTCAAGCTCTCTTCCGCAGAATAATGAGAACGATGGAAACTATTCAATGCTTTACGAAACACAGGGAGGATGAAGTTGGCATCACAGGGTCAAGTCTAGTTGAGAAAATCTAATACAATCACGTGCTAGGCCAAATGTCATCCTGTCAATTTTATCATTCTAATATTAGGCCCTTGTTTGAGCCACATTATTTTCATAAAAATACATTTTTGAATGGTGTAATGATGGAAAATGTGTGGTTAAAATTTAAGAAAAAGTTTTAGATTTGCGTGTAACATTATTTTATTAAAGAATGCATGGTTAAAATGATGTCAAATCATTGTAAAAGAATGTAATTTTTCCAAATAATGTGGATCAAACAGGGTCTAGATATTTCATAATACATTTTCAAAGTATATTTTGAGTATTTGAATGGAGTTAATGTAAGAACAGTGAAAGTACTGTATTTATTAAGTTTTATGCTCTCTTTCCAAGTGGGATTATGTAAATCGTGAGTAAATCGTATGGGCAAAATATATATATATATATATTGACCTGGGCCAGATGTTGGTTTGTTCTTCCCATTGTGTCATCCTGATTTATATGCTTTTTACAGGAGTGGTGGACATATGTGTGCATGGGACCATCTGATCCACATCCTAACTGGCACCTAGGGATGCGAGGCACGCAACATCGTGCAGTAATGTGGCGTGTATGGAAAGAAGGTGGAACCGGTTTTCTGTATTGGGGTGCCAATTGCTATGAGAAAGCTATGTCTCCTAGTGCTGAGGTCGTTGCGTGCCACTGTGACATTAAATTTTTAATTCGATTAATCTCTCTGTCATTTCTCACATTTATACACGTTCCAGATTAGATTCAGGCGTGGCCTCCCTCCTGGTGATGGGGTCTTGTATTACCCTGGTCAGGTGTTCTCTTCTTCTCAGGAACCTGTTGCTTCCCTACGACTAGAACGGCTTTTAAGTGGCTTGCAGGTACTTTTGCTGCTTCAATTATTTCTGTCCATGTCTTAATTGTAATATTCCTAGTCACAGTGGTGTTGTATATTTATTTTACCTCCAGTCACGATAGTGCTTCCTAGACTTTGAACTCTCGAACAAAATGGTAAAGGCTCCCTACAGCATGGTGCTTTCTCCTTGTGATTCTCCTTGGGGTTATTATAAGAGTCTTATACAACAAATATATATGATTGTTGTATTTGATTCGATTTGGAAGCAATTTATTAGCAATAAATCTCGATTTCATTCTTATTACTCTATTTCCAATGGGAGTGAGGGGCTTGTGAATGATGTTTACCACACTAATTGTGCTCTAATTACATTTCTACTACTTGTGGTGCTTTTAGGACATCGAGTATTTCAAGCTCTACGCCTCACGATTTGGCAGGGACGAATCACTTCACCTTTTGGAAAAGACAGGCATGTATCAAGGTCCCGAGCGGTACACCCACGAACACATGCCAATTGATGTTATGCGAGGTGAAGTTTTCAGGACATGCCGATCGGATAATAACATCTGATTTATTTGCATATGTGCTTGTATCACTTATTCCATATCTTGAGCTTCTACTGTATACTTTAACGTAGCAAACGTACTTCCAAGTTCCGAACAGGCAGAGAGTCATGTTTTGATCACTGAGGTCCAAAGAAAAATATTACCTTTTGTAAATTTGTGTTTCTTTCAATTTATATAAATTTGCCAATGCTAAATGGCCAAAATTAGAGGTATTGGCCTATAGGGTGCCCTGCAGTTAGGTTCACCTTGCTCAAGTCGGTTTTTATTAAAGCATGGTTATGGTTCACCGTGGAACACGGATAAAAGTAGTGCATGACTCTTAGCAGGGGCGGGTGGAGTCGTCCAGGCCTATCAGGAAATGATTTTTTTGTCCCCTTGACTGTGTCCCTGATTCCTGGTTTGTGCTGTAAGGTGTTGGGTTAGTAGGTGGATGTTGAGAACTAAAGGCATTGTCAAAGTGATGTTGCTCCGAAATCTAGTAGTCTAAGAGCCTTGTGATAGGAGCATGGCGTCTTTAGATAGGATACCTAGGGCAGTTGCGGGAGTGTAACCTCTTTTACTATTCAATGACTCCAATTTAGCCATGTACTAAACCAAACTCTATGTCTAACACACTGTTCTTCAAGAATTAATCTAGTAGTGCATAATGGAGTGTGGGGTTCACCCGGGTGGATCCAACACTCCATGTGAGAGGGGTGTACACGTTAAGGTACACCCATATATACCACTAGCACCACCGATTCTCCAATGCCTATCTAGGGGTGCTTAGGTTCGGGGGGTTTAGAAGAAATGTTGTGCCTCACGACTAGGTCGAAAATAGACTGTCAACTCTTCGTTGACCGTTTAATTTACGATTTTTTTTTCTCGCCAGTGATATTCTTTTGTTTTTAAGTTCAGTTCAAAATGTTCAACCATTGCTAAAACTTAAAAATAGTAAGTGTGCATATCAAGAAGCCTACTAAAGCTTTTTTAGAATTCACTTCTATTTACTGTAAAATAAGCATCATACTGTTATTCACCACCTATCTTTTTACACTTTTAAGAGTCGAACAACCCTAATATGTATTGCTTAGAAGGGTTAACATAATTTAAGGATCTCAACTTTGATTTTAATGTTACGGCTTAATATGTATTGCAAGTATATGAATCGTAACAACTAATAAAGTATACTTAATAGTTCGAATAATAGTAGCCATAGGAATTATTATTTAATTCATAAATTTATCATTTTTAACTTCTAAATGACAAAAACAAAGAATATAATTATTGTTTAGTTATCTAAATTATCTTTGATTAAACTAAATTTATCTAAACACATAATTAATCAAATTATAGTTTTGAACTATGAATTTCAATGTTACGGCTTACAATTTCATTAGATCACTTTAATCCACGACTCAAGATTCTTCATTTAATGTATAATACGGTCGAATTCTTCTAAATTGTTCATATTCAGCTAAATCTATTCACTATTTCTTTATGTGAATATGAATACGCTTTATTTAAATGCATTAAATTTCTAAGAACACGTATAATGACCACATTAACCATAAAATATACCTCCAAATAAACAAAATCTATTACGTTGTCTAAAGCAATAAGTTACCTCTGTTGCATTGCTAATTCCCATATTATTGAATTAGAGACCAATTAATTCGAAGCATTAAACCCCAAAAATAAAATTAATACATGAAAATTTAAACAACTAGAATCTTGAAAATTAAATTAAAGGGTGACACATAAATTACATTGTTTACACTAACAAATGATTTAGCTACTCATATTTTGATGAAATAAAAACAACAAAAAAGGTACAAAGTTCATCATTGATTTTGAATTTTTGATGGTGGAAATAATTTGATCTTGCACAAAAAATCTTCTTCTATCTCAAAATCTTCGAACCCTAGTTTTTTGCTTTTTGATTTGGATGTTCTACGCGTTTTTCTCCCTAGAATTGTCTCCATAAAAAAATATAAAAAAATAAAAAAAAATAAAAAAAAATGATGAAATTTAGAGTGATACTATGCTTACAAAATAGGTTTACAAAAAGATTGACAAAGTGGTTGTTGACAAAATTAAGACCACCTAATTCAAAAACAGTTTTTGAAAGCAACAAAATTCATTGGCCTTGATTTTGTCAACACACACTTTGTCAACCATTTTTATCAAACTACTTTGTACAAGTAGTTTAATTGATCAGGAAATCAACAAAAGTCAGTTTTTTTCCAATTTCGTGCACTTTTGTCCTCGATATTATTCTTTGTGCATACCATGTACTCTTTATTTGCATGAAAGGTCATTAACTTCAAGACTTGATTATTTTAGTCCTCAATCCTTCAATTTTGTACAAATTGAATCAAATTTCATCCAAACTTGTTTAATCAAGATTAACATAATGTAATTTCAATCAAGTAGATATTAACCAAATCTAATGATAAATATAGAAGTTCGATTAAATCTGTAAAATACACTTATCAACTGACATGTCTGATTACAAACACACGAGCTATTAACCATAGAGGGTATTGTGTTGTAATTGAGTGGGCCTACAATATCTAGTCACATGGCATAATCATAATAAAAGCAATAATGGCAGTAGCCCTATGTCCATTTATGATCAAGATTTAGAAAGTTGGAGTTGAAATCATTTGGTGCCTATTGGAAATCAGAAATTTAATCAAAATGATGATGATTGCTCCAAGGTCCCACACTGTTGAACCTTATACTGTATATTTGATTGATGGATTGCACTGTGTTAACAATTATTTACCTTTTTTTTCTAATTTGTCCTTGTTTGGTTTAACTCAAAATCGATTTTAATAAATTTTAATAAAAAGTTAATAAAATATGCAGTTAAAATATTGTAGATATCATGAAATGTTTGATTAAAAATGCACGAGAAAAAATAACTTTTAAAAAATGAAGTCAAATAGTAACTTGAACAAAGAGGTTTCACATTCTTAGTAATAATCATACGAGGCATCTCATGAACAAAACTTATGTTAAGATATGATATGATGAGAAAGAATTTTTCTGATTTATGAGTCAACTTTTCCGTCCGAACATTGGGTAAAAGTATCAATCCATCAAAGAGTTTGAATTGTTGAAAGAGTTGGCCCTTGTTTGCACTGACGGACCCATATGGGGTCATGTGGGGTCAAATGACCTCACAGTTTTTTAGATTTTTTTTTTTTTTCATTTGCTTAAAACGTAATTTTCTGTCAAAGTAATGAGTCAACCCAATTAATTTCCCTAGCCCAATACCCAAAAAGCCCAAACCCAAATTCTATGGTAGTAGCATATGGTCTTATTTTCGTTAATGATACGTTATTCGAAAAAAATTTCATTTTTGACCCCACAGTTCAAACTGCCTGGGTCTGCCCCTGTTTGTTTGAGCTCCTTTATAATTAATTTTTGGGAAACAATGTATTTTGTAATAGTGATTTTTTGAAAAATATGTGATTACAAAATAAAGAAATATTTTGAATTATCTGTTATATTATTTTATTGAATAATATATTGTTGAAATGAAAAGAAAAAAATGCGTTTTAAAATTAATGAAGCCAAACAGAGCTCGATCATGGAAACTAAAGTATTGATTAGAATATTATGGGTGAATTATTAGTTATAGATAAATTTTACCCATTATGTTACTCAACACAATCCAATACTCATAGGCAAATCTGCTCTTAGAACTACATGTCTTTTTAATTGGCTAGATTGTCTTCCTCTCCCAATTTGGAAAGAATTGAATAAATAAATAATTGTGTTCATGTTGTTGTGACACCATTAATGGTATGATAAGACTTAAAATTAATATATCCAGCCAGCCCTATTGATCACCCATATATGTCGAGCTGTATATAATATTTGCATTTATTTTATTTTATTTTATTTCAACAAATCGGAATCTAGATGTCATTTTAGGTCACAATTGGTACACCGTATCTATCTAGAAGATCGAATTAGTAATATAAATTTGAAGATTGTATTAATGTGGATTAATGAAGATTGTACTAATACGAGTATACGACATTACCGTATTAGAAGATGGTACAATAAAATTTTAAAAGTTCATGACAATATTTTTATTCTTCAAATTTTCTTTACTTAGTGAAATTTCAATTTATAATTTCATCAACATTACCGTATTAGAAGATGGTACAAGAAAATTTTAAAAGTTTATGACAATATTTTTATTTTTCAGGAATTTTTCAATTTATAATGTCTTGTATGATTATTATTATTATTTTTTACTCGTAAGTGAAAGTTATAAGGATTTTATATATATATATATACGTTAATTTTAACTTATAAATGAATAATTTAATTATAATTAAATTTTAAGTTAGAAGTAATTTTTTTATTTGTATGTAAATTTTACATTTATAAGTAATTTTTAGACATAAGTGAATTTTACTTATATGTAACGTTTAAGTACAACTTTATCTTATTAGTATTGTTACTCTATAAACCATTTTAATTAAATAAAGTAAATTTTTTTCTTATGAATGATTTTGCACTTTTAAGTAATAATTTTAGTTATAAAGTAATTTTTTATTACAAGTAAATTTTTTTATTTAAAAATAATTTTTTACGTATAATTCAAATGTTGCCTTGTAAATGATTCTTTATTTAAAAGTAATTTTTTTTAGTTTTAAATTTATTGATAACTTTTAAGTGATTTTTCTAATTATATAATTAATTTTTGGAATTTATAGGTGAAATTTTACTCATTAGTAATTTTTTTTTTATCGTACAGTTAAAGATTTTTACTTAAAATAAAAGTTTCACTTATAAGTGGATATTTTTCTATATAATTAAATTTTTTGCTTATAAATGAATTTTTTCACTTATAATTAATTTTCTGCTTATAAGTATTTGTTTTAGTTATAGATTATATTTTTACTTATAAGTAAATTTTTTAACTCTTATTTACTTGTAAGTAAATGTATATTATGTTGAATTTTTATTGAACTTAAACTTTATATAATCGGCAAGATCTCTATGTGAAATCACCAAGAAAATTAATTAGTACGGAACATACCTTGATCTATTGATTTGTATCTTGAATAATGAAATTTGAAACTTCAATCTTTAATCTTGATTTCTTGTTCTTCAATTTGATTCTTGATTACGGATTCCTAAATTCTTCAATCATTGTTCTTGATTCTTGAATTGTTTTATGTGAATTTTGAATATTTCTCTTCAATATGCTCTCTATTAATTATTGTGTTGACGGGATAGCACAAAAAATGAGAAATTATATATGAATTAGGGGTCATATCCCTATATATAATTTTCATATGTATTTTGCGCAGTTATAAAATACAATTTTAAAGGAATCTAATCTCTTTATATATATAATTCGGCACACAGTTTATTTAAATGTCCTAAGCTCAAATACTTAATTATTTATTAGATCACTTTAATTTTGGACTTAATTTTAATATAAGCTTTATACACAATTAATTATATAATAGGCCCATATGATAAATTAATAACTTTTCCAACATATTATTCAAATTTAACTAATACTTTTTAATTCATAGAGGGGTAAATAAATAATATGGTTTATATTCACCATATAAGATATTAATTTTATAATATTGAATAAAGTAGGATAAAGTTCCATTGTTAGATAGATTAATGTTGGTTGAGTAGCAAATTTTTGTGTTGTTGCAGAGATAAAAAGGACAAAATTTTATAGTATTTGCTTGATTGCTTTGTCCGATTAATGTGATATATTCTTCATTCCTTAATGTAATCTTAACATTCTACTCAAAATGTGTCCAAATTTCATAGAATCCTTAATTTGCAAAGGCCTTTTTTTATAATTATTTTTCAATCATTGGAAGCAATCTTAATTAATGTAAAGATCTCTTCCCTCGCTAGATTTAATTAAATAAATATGTTCGACTTTAATGTTTTAAATTTTTAAATAAATTTATTTCACAATAAGCCTTCAACAACGAAAATCTATTGAATCTCTATTAAGTTGTATTTACGTAACATGTTCAACGTTAATTATGAATCTTATTTAATTTTTGAAATATGGTCGATTTTAGAAATTCAGATTGACGAATAATTAGTATCACATAACGATTTAACATGGATTAACATGTCTTTTGTGGTTCATACATGTTGTGTAGCTATAACTAAAGATTATGACCTTATTTAATTTTGATTATTTGAGAATCACTTCCCTTTTGTCTTTATTTTCAATTACTCATTCTAAAAAAAGAAAAAGAAAAAAGAAATCATTTTTACATTTTCTCATAACTTTTTACATAATTTTTTATTTCAAAATCACATTTCAAAAAATCTTTATCATAAGGTAATAAAAACTTGCTATTCCTTTCTAAAAGTCCAATATTGACGTGATAATTGAACAATAAGAGCATGTTAGAGCCGTTTTGTTCAAAATATATTTTAAAATAATATTTTTATGAAAAATGTGTGATTAAAAAATAAGAAATTTTTTTAATTTACTCATAATATTATTTTATTGAAGAATGTGTGGTTGAAAATAAAAGAAAAATACATATTTTTAAAATAATAAGGACCAAACAAGGGTTATGTCAAAAAATTATTGCAATTTCCCAAATATTAATAGTAATAATTGCGTAAAATCCCTGCTGTCACGTGCAGTTGCACTACGAATATACTGACACACGTGCTGTGCTGTAGTCAAACCTCTGACTGTATTCAGTACAAATACGGCCAAAATAGGACGACGATAGTTGTAAAATGTCCAAAAAGTACAAAATATGTCACAGAATTCCGAAAATAGGAATTCCTCTCCCATCAAGGCATTATTATCATTTGACCGTCCTGGTTTCAGTGTTTGACAATTCGACATCATTTTTGATGGATTCACATAAATGCCACCGACTAGCTGACAAGTAACACATCATGTATTTTGGCATTATTAATCCTCGTACCTATCCCCTTAAACTAACGGTGGCATTCTTGAAATTTCCATTGTAACATTGTTCATACTTCAAACATGGTACGTGAATGAGCAAGCTCCATTGTGAATATTTTTTTTTTCCCTATAATTTGATGTTCGAATACTATGATTCGAATTCTGTTTGGTCCGATTCAAAAAAATAAAAATAAAATCACAGTGCAACCAACATATGTAATGAAATTAAAATTATGAAAATTTTTATGGGTTTGTAGTGGTAACGGAGGGATCAAGCTTCGTTATTTATTTATTTTTTGGTATGGATTTCTTTTATTATTCTCGCACCCTATATATAGATATGATATATTTTAGAGTTTCATTGTATTATCATTTGGAGTAATCGTATTTCTTGTACTCATGTTTGATATAGTAGTTTTTTTTTCCTTCTCTCTTCTACCCATAATTTTTTTTTTTTCATCTTTAAAAAATTATTTATGAACTTTATACATTGTTTCATATTTACTCTTGAACTTATAATTTTTTAAAAGTGATTGTAATACCTAGAATATTTTTCGATCTATTCATAGTTCCACACATGTTCGTTGAAACTATCGGAATTGTTCAAAACAAATGACACCTATATGAAAAATGAGATGAAGTCTATAAACTCCTTGAAAGCACAGTGTACATGCAGCTCTTGTTTTCTAATTTGTTGGGGGTACATCTCGCTATTTATCTCCTTCACAAAACTCTAGGGGCGAGGGCGGTGGGGGCCCTCAAAGTTATGGCTCAACCTTTTTTTTTTTTAAGTCCATAAACTGTTTTATAGATTTAATCAAATTGTACTATTTTGAACATAGTTTTAACGTATCGACATCATACTGTTACCTCTCTATTGCAATTTCAAGGAAACGAGAGGAGGATATTTGTGTGTGTATTTTGTGAAAGCACAGGCCTCATTTCACCCACGAGCTTATACAATTTTCTTACAATAAGTTTGCATAGGTATTTTATTATTATTATTATTATTATTATTATTATTATTATCATTATCATTATCATTATTTTACACAATATATAAGCTCGAGTAGGCCAATTAACCTTGCTTGTGGATGCTTACATACCGCCCCAATTACACAGCTCAATTGTAGACACTGGATATGATTACAAGCAATGCTATGGGTATGCCAGACCCACCTGAATATAATATTCAAGTGGGCCCGACACATGTGAGGGGCGGGGGGACACCATTATGTACCCCCTTTTTATGTACCACAAGGGTTTTCCTAAGATTATTGGTTGTACATGCCAACTTTAACGGGGCCTGTACAGGCCAGCATTAATGTTTGGGGGGTGAGTGATTATTTTTTTTTAAAAAAATCAACCCCCCACCAAATGTGTGTGGCTTGTACAGCCATCATATCTCCACTGGATTATGCCAAGCCATTTCGATCTCCCATAAAAAAGTATTATGCGTAAGTTTAAATTTTTTCTTTATTTTAAGTATACATTTTCGGAAAAATCTTCATTTCAATATGTATTTTCCTTCAAAATTTCATTTTATTGCAGCCCATATAGGGATTAGGTATTGTACCACTAAGCACAGCTAAGGTCATTTCCAAGAGAAACTATAACATAAGATACTCTTTATTTTAACGATTAACCTTTAAAATCATACTCTATATAATTCTTTAAATTAACATTTTAATTTCAGGAGTGGGTTTGACCCTCCAAATTTGGAGAGCTAAATTCACACTTTATAATTAAATTCATTGAAAATGTTTCAATTTTCAATATAAGAAAATAATAAAATAACACAAAAAAATAGTTAAAATTAGAGGTGGACGCGGGTCGATTTAGTTCGGTTCTAAAGAGAACCAACCGAACCAAATTTTTTGAGTATCTAGTTAATGAAACCGTCGAGTCCAAATAGAATTATGATACCATTCGGGTTTGGTTCCATTCGGTTCAGTTCGGTTATGTACTATAATTAAATTTTTTAATATTTATAACAATATTATATAAATACAACTAATGACACATTCAATAATTTTGGAATGTCAGAGACTAGTAGATTACCTTATTCAAATGATCGCTACGGTCAAAGTTTTGATCGGCAGAGGTCACAGCTTCGATCGGAGGTCACAGCATCGGCCGACGATTGTATAGGTTTTGGAATGTCAGCAAGACTGTGAGAGTTGAGACGGCGTTATGCACTTTAGTGTAGTGTTTAGGGTTATTTAGTGGATTAGATCTTGTTGGGCTAAGAAATGAAACAATAAAATGGATAATTTGGCCAAAAATTAAAAAATTGAAAATGAAACAAATTGTTGGACCAAAAATTTGAATTTATAAATTGTTAATTTGTTAATTTGTTTAGAAAAAATTAAAATTAAAATAATTTGATTTATTTAATATAAAAAAAATAAAAAGATTGGGTTCTTATTTGGTTATTCGATTTTTGGTCTAAAATCGAGAACCGAACCGTACCCGTCGATTCTCAATTTAAATACCCGTTCCGGTATTTAATTTGACAAGAACCGTTGGGTTCGGTTCGGGATCGATTCGAAAAATTTGCCCATTTCTAATTAAAATAAAAGATAGAGGAAAAAAATATTTTTCGGTAATAAAATTAAGTGTTAAATATAAAGAACTTGTTGAAATACTTCAAAATTTTAGCTCTTTAAATTCATAAATACTCTGCAAATGATATAATATGTTTCTAGAAATAGAAAGTTTGTTGAATATACTTTAATGTTAGATGGTATTATATTATTATTCATCCGAAAATGTGACAAGGGTACAAATGTCTTTATAAGAAATTTTATTTTTACGAAAATTTGAAGGTTGAAATATTGAAGGGGTTAGAAAACGACAAAGCAATGCAACACGTAGTACGCAGCTCCCCCGACAAGTGTCTATGTAACAAGATGATGCCAAGTGGACGGTCGGATTTCACCTATATAATGCCACGCCATTTTCGGACCGAGGAAGAAGAAGCTGAAACTGTATTTAATCATGGTTAAAAATTAAACCATGATTAAATGCCGCCGTTCAGTCCAGTGTTAAACAACAAGCTTATAATATGATTATACTCACTTCAAAATCTCTCTTTTTGTTTTCTCTCCTCATGATAGTACAAAATTGATAGGGAAAAGAATAACATGGTCGAAAGATTGGAGGTTCCGTCGTGTATAAACATATATGGGGTGGTTTTTGTAGTGGGCTACTGAGTTGAACCGGCGTCCTCGTTTTGTTTAATTCAAGAACATCTTTTTTTTTTGGATTTTCAATTTTCAAGGGATTTTTCGTACCCTCTTTCTGCAAAATTATTGTTTTCCGTGAATTTCAAGCTCGTAGAATAAAATTTTCTTGGTTTTTGGTGAATTCTTGTTTGTGGGCTTTTGCTAGAAGTTTTGTTGAATTCTGAAAATTGCAGTTATAGGGAGCTGAATTTAGAGAGGGAAAGCTTGAAGCAAGGCGGAAATGGAGACTTCATCGATTTCAAGTGTTGAGAATCAAACAACCGATCAACCAGCAGCCAAGAAAAGGCGGAATCAGCCCGGAATGCCTGGTAAATCATTTTCTCTATCAGTTCTGGTTGGTGAGCACCAGTCAATCCAGTTTGATTTTGATAAGAAAGAACCCAATACCAATGCGTTCGGGTTCTAGTCCCATTCGAGTGGTTCCTGATAAAAATGCTCACTCTTGTATTGAATTGTCACTAAACAAATTGAGTGAGACGTGGATTTATATTATTTGTTTTCGTTGCAGATCCAGATGCAGAAGTGATAGCTTTATCCCCAAAAGCACTGCTAGCAACCAACAGATTTGTGTGTGAAATCTGCAACAAAGGGTTTCAAAGAGAACAGAATCTGCAACTCCATAGACGAGGCCACAATTTACCATGGAAACTCCGGCAAAGATCCGGCAATGAAGTGAAAAAACGAGTATACGTATGCCCAGAAATCTCTTGCATTCACCATCACCCGTCAAGAGCCCTCGGTGACCTCACCGGAATCAAGAAACATTTCTGCCGGAAACACGGCGAGAAGAAGTACAAATGCGAAAGATGTACAAAGATTTACGCCGTTCATTCCGATTGGAAAGCCCACATGAAAGTTTGTGGCTCCCGTGAGTATCGGTGTGATTGCGGAACCTTGTTTTCAAGGTAATGATATGATCAATTGTGTTGTTATGATTTTCGATTGCCCGGGACACACAGTAATCCGTGTTTCTTGTTTGGTGGATTATTAGGAAGGATAGTTTTATTACACATAGAGCATTTTGCGATGCATTGGCGCAAGAGAGCACAAGGTCTCCAACCTTGGAAGTTCAGGTAGTTAATGGAGGATCTTCCAGTCCAACTCCACCGCCTCTTACTCCGTCGTCTACCGGAGTACTATCTCCGGTGCTATCCATTCAAAGCTCAGGTAGTTTGAAGAATGGGATTTTAACTCTTTTTTCCCCCCTTTTTACTGTCTTTGGTGCTAATAAATTCTGGCTACCAAACACGACGTTATTATTTTAAGACGAGAGTGTAAGAATGTGATCTATAATTTGTCTGCATTATACATATGCCAAAACGAGGATGTTATGAACCGAAATGGCTTTTTACGGGATTAAAAATGAACTTTCATTAGCTTTTGTTTATTCTTTATTTAATTAATACGGCCTTCTTGAAACGTTACTATATATTTTGTCTATTAGCATTCTTGTTTTCAAGTGGATGAATAATATGACTACCTTGCTTGCTTGTGTATGCTGCTTTACCTCACTTTGTGTGTGAGAGAGAGGAGTGTCCATGTATGAAAACGGATCCCAAAACATTTTCAATGCAGTACTGGAAAAGATTGGACAATGAGGCGCACACGAGATCTTACTTTTTTGATACTGCGAAGTCCCCCACTTGAATGTTTAAATTAGCTCAAAACTAGAGGAAAAGGAGTCCATGATAACACTACTTTTACTTGAAAGGTCTATATAAGTTTAAAGTTATTGCATATTGAGATTCAAGATCCAAAAAGGCATTTTCTTTTTTAAAAGCTTATTCCCTCCTTGTTCTGGGTGTGTGATCTCTCTCTCCCTCTCTTTGTTTTGTTCTTTTCTTGGTAGCAGCAGAATTTCCTGAAAATCAGACTCTGCATTTTCAACCGCAACCCGGAACAGCTGCATTGTCTACTTCAATCACCACCGCGACCACCACTACCACCATTGCCGCTACTGCCAGTGGTGTCTCCACCTATAACGGAAATATTAATAGCAGCAGTGGAGTATTTGCTAGTATATTTGCTTCATCTACTTTGGACAAACTGGCACAACCATCCCGTTGTCCCTCATCGTATTCTGACTTACTGTGTGCAATGGCTGGATCGGAGTGCTCGACCATTGATCCCATATCGCTCTCACTGTCATCTTCTTTGTATCTCTCTACTAGTCCAGCATCTTTGTTCCCGACTGCATCCCAGGATCCCTATAGGCATTATGCATCAACTCCACAGCCAGCACTGTCTGCAACTGCATTGCTTCAGAAAGCAGCTCAAATTGGTGCAACATCAGCCAACTCCTCACTTCTTCGTGGCCTCGGGCTTGCAATGTCATCTTCATCCGATCCTCAAGATAACATCTCGATGCCAGCTGCTGCTACTATTACTGCCCCTTCCCCACCACATTGGAACAGTCATATGCAGCTTGGAAACAGTTCATTTGATCCCGGTCTTGGGTTGGGGATCCCTTCCAATCGTTCTTCGGGTCTGAATGACTTCATGATTGGCCCATCAACGTCACTCTTAAGTAACAAGCCGACGACTCTAGATTTTCTTGGCCTGGGAATGGGTGCTAGTGAAGGCCCCTCTGGCGAGTTTTCGGCCTTCTTGACCTCAATAGGAGGTGGACTTAATGCTGCTGCTGCTTCCATTGGTGGTGGTTCAAGCTCTGCTGGAGAAGCTTGGGATGATCCTTCTGATAGGAAGACTTCTTTGCTATAGTAGAAGCTCCCTTTTGTTTTTCTCAAAGCTATATACATCTCTAAGTTTTGATATACATATTTTTTTTGTTTCCTAGACATATCTTAAGGTTGCTTTCTTGTTTGTCTTGTTAGTTGGAACTTGCATGGGCAAGTTGTGAATATGAACTCTCAGATCGTCTTGGTACGAAGAACTTGACAGTCTTAGACAGCATTAGTGAAAAAAAAAAAAAATTGTTGAAATTTTGTCTGTTATATTGTTGAACTTAAGTTAGTTTAACGAGAGAATCTGAGTTAATTAAATTCCTGAGTTTAACTCTCGTGATTATTTAAATTTTTATCTATAATTAAAACATAAATAAGTAAATAAATGAAGTTGGTTTAACAAATATTATATATTTTTTAATATTATAAAATTGTGAAGTAAATAAAGATGAGCTTGTGCATATACGTATATGTTTGTATGTGTGTGTATGTCGACACGAATCAATGTGTATATGTATTGAGTATTTGACGTAGACTAGCAAGGCTTGAAAAGGGCATTGAAAAGGAGAGGAAGACATGACAAAAAGAGGGAGTGAAATGTAGGATGTGAAAGTGCTAAAAGCCATAAAAATTCCACTGCGTGAAGAAAATGTAAGTGGTTGAAAGTGCTTTATGCCTTGACAAAATTTGCAAAAATAGTAGGAACATAAGCACTTTTACTTGAGTTGTGTGAGGAATGTGGAAAAGACTATAGAGAGTGAGAGGGACGTCTCAAGAGCGGGGATTCATAGCGTTAAGTGTATAATTTGATACGATATAGGACTCTGCAAGAATATATAGAGTTGATATTATTGTTCACCGTATTTAATATCGTTTAATACTGTATGTCAAATATGTCATACAACAATGTAAATGTATATTGCGTTTTGAATATATATGTTATACAGTAACGTAAGTGTATATTTGACATGATATATTGCATGAACATGGACATAATTACAAAAAATAATTGTGATAGAATTTATGATTTATTTTATGTAGTGTTGTTCAGTTTAATATATCAAATATGTCACAAAGAGTACTCGAACAAACAATAATGTTTGTTAATAGGGACCTATCAATCAAATATGAGATAACAGATATTTTGTTTAATTTAGTGTTTTTCTAAATATGTACATTTAGATAAGTCATACCTATATGGGATCTAAAATGTTATTTTGTTTGAAAAAATAGATTTAGATTTCGATTTCATCATGTCTCTCACTTAATTACAAAGGTGACTATTTTAAAACATAGCAAACAAAATCAATCTAATTTCGAATTAATTTCTAGTATTGTATTCTTTTTTTTCACCACTTGTTTCAGCTATAAAGGTAAATTATGCCAAAGGTTCCAAACATTTGAGCTGATCATTTGCATTTTCGCTCTCAATTTTGTTGAGTTGTATGGCCATATATATGTTTTGTTGTGATGAAATTATATTTTGTAATATATAATGATGATTCTATTAATGTATTGCATTTATTAATATTGAGGATTCGATCAAAATGCATATGTTCACTTGTAATAATATAAGTTGAGTGCTTACATAAAGAAACACGATGTAATATGAGGGTCGATATCTTGTATTGAAAGTTGTAGTGTCTATTGATTTATTATTTGGGTTTGCAATTATTCTTATTGCAAAAATAGTTAAAGATGGCATTAGTAAATTTGAAGGTATTGAACGAACCACGTGTCAAGTTGAATTCTATAACATATAACTGTACGGAGAATTAAATTCCATTTAATCATTAGGTATTTCAACTAAATGAACTACAGGGGTTGTGTATATCTTATTGTGACTTTGATTGATCTTTGATTCAACAATGAGTAAGATAAATTTAATTGATCAGATATTTTGGTGAGTTGGGAATCTCAAAATAAGTGGAGTAGAGAACTCAAATTTGTGTAGGAACCATCATCCAAAATAACGAATAGAGTGACTACTTATGTATATTATATTGAATAGTTGAAGTCTAAGTTTAGTGTTTATTGCTTGTTAAACTTCGGCATTTGTGGTTAATTCACAAAATCATTGAATAAAATGGTATTTAAGTTAGAATAAGTATAGAGGCAAACTGGTCATTCTCATCGGTACCTAATTATTGGGCTCAAATGGGAATAAAATACACATATGACTGGTCAAATGAAAATATTATAAATATATATTAGCTCATGTGATCTTATATATTTCAAAAGAGTAGTCTTTTGCCTTTAATGAAAAATAAATACTAATAATTAGACTAGATGATCTATGATTAACCAGACATCATCTAATTATTGAAACTTATATAATATACGTCCGATCAAGTTCACGTGGTAACTCTATAAAGTAATGAGACATAATAATAATTATTTTGAAAGTAATAAAGTTATTGTATATGTAATTGATGTTCTAGGATTACACTTGTAATTAAATAATTGATGAACTAATAGGATTTAAACTTTTATTGGACCTCCTATTTGAATTTCGATGGAGACTCATATTTGCACTTTATTTGGAATTCTTATTCTACATAGATATGAATACTTTTAATTATATAAATAGAAAATAGATGGAACCGAACTTCATAACATAATAACATGATAACTCTTCTATAGTGTTTAAATTTGGAGAGAGAAAATTATTTTCTTCTTTTCTTTATCTGTTCAGTTTGAAATTTGTTCTTGATTTAATTAAAAGAAAGTGTCTACATATTAGTTTAGTATTTACTTTGAAGAATACCATAGATGACTTAGGGGTTGGAATCATCAAGTTCTTGAAATTAAAAGCTGAAAATTCGTGATTCATATCTAATCAAAAAATTGTATAATGAGTTTTGATAAATTCTAAATATCTATTTTCTTGATGATAATATTTATTTGAACATCTAATAATGATATTGAATTCTTAAATTAAAAATTAATTAATTTTCTAGGTATTTCTTTTTCCGTATTTCAACAATTAGTATTATAGCAAATGGTCACGTGTTATCTTAGAATCGATTGCATGTTCTAGGTGAGCGACATCTAAGAATAATTGAGTATATGATAATTAATTGATTGGAATTATTATAAATATGAAATGATAATTTTGTAGCCACTTCTTGATTGTAATTTATTATTTCGAGTCTGTTAACAAAATAGGTAAATTACCACTCTTTCATTTTGATTTAATTTCTTTTCAATATCAAGATTGTAATTTCAAGATCAAGATGTAATTTTTTGTAATTTTCAATTCCTGTTATTTTTAGAGTCCTTATAAATTAATTAAAGATTTGAAGACAATCAAATGAAGATCGATAATAATAATAATAATAATAATAATAATAATAATAATAATAATACTACTACTACTACTACTACTACTACTACTACTACTACTACTACTACTACTATGTCAACACTAGGCATAAACAAGGTCTACATGTGAAGATATAAATTCGCACAATTTGTTGTACAGATTTAAATCGACATTGGGCAGGTTCAGGTCAGCGTTTACATGGATCAAATCAGAATTATTTTGCATGTACTATAGAATCTATCACTAAAATTTCCCTAGATGGGGGTAAGATTAAGCAGAGCAAAAAGGGTTTCCATGAGATGGAAAATGAAAAGTAGTAGTGTGGCGGAGTTAAGATTGCTACTTGAATTGTTATTGTTGGATCCTTGGAGAATTGTGAGCTAAAAATTTAGATTAAATATTTAACTTGGGCACTTGTTGCTGTGCTATGATAATAGTTAAGTCACTGCCTATGCTAATGAACCAAAAAGTCATCAAAGGAGTAAACATGTTGAATGAATATTTATTATCTTGAGAGAGATTGTTGGTAGAGTATACATGGTTGTTAGTTTGATTGCTGCTAGGGATAACCATGCAAACTCCTTTACTAAGGGTATGTAGGCTAAAATTTTGGAGGGGTATCTGCAAGATATGATACATATACTTTAGGACAAGTGGGAGATTTGTTGGAATGTATGCTCATGTAGTATATTTTGATATGATATAATAACATTTCACAATCTATAAATTGTGGTTTATTTATTATATTTATCAAATATTGAGCACAAGAATTAATGTCCCTATGATCACTTGATTTATATATTGATCGTAAATATTTTGTTCACAACCGATGTTTGAAGACTTAATAATGTATTATAAGATTGTAGAGTAGACTGATTTGTTGTTTGGGTCTTCTATTTGTTTTTATCACAAAAACGTTTAAGTGTGACACTAGTATGTTTAGAATGTATTGAATGAACCTCATGTTCTTATATCTCCAGGTATCGACACCAGCAGCCCGAGTGTCCACACATCTATAAATAAAATCAAGCTAGATAGTAACATGCCCCTCATGGGGTGGCCGAATTAATGGAGTAGGTGAGCGTAGAGACTTTTGGTTATGAGTTCGATTTTTTACCTGGTTGGCGTGATTTGCAGGCTATTGCGTCAACTCGAAAGTTTACCCAATGCGCACTTAAATGGTAGCTGCTGCGGGTTTCCCCGTCATTAAAAAAAGAGATAGTAACATTTAATAACTACGGTGTCGACACCTAGGTCCTGAGTGCAAAAACCTGGCTACATATTGTACTAAACTTGTAATTCTGACGTTTTGGTGTCGACACTTATAGCACACATTTTGACACCCGCATGAAATTTTTTAGTTAATCACATTTTTATTGAAGTTCCTTATCTATGCTTATTAAATATAAGGTTAATAAAGTAATAGTGACAACATAAATCCTATTGAGTTCGAGCATTCTAAACCCTAGGCCACCTTAACATGTGGTGCAAGATAGTGTGTGTAGAAATAGAATAATATTACATGTACATAAACAATTATTTAATAGTTTACATACAAAGTAGGTGTCAAAGCGAGGATTTTTTTTTTAATATTTGGTTAAAGAAATTCTGACCCAATCATGTCTCATCATATTATGTGTATATACACCATTATGTAAATTTATTATGTACATGTAGCACAATCAATAGAAATAATAAGCAATTCGTAGAAATACAAATAACTTTCTAATTTGTGATTATTCAAAAAGGGTAGACAGTAAAGGTCATTGATAACACTCCAAAAGTGTATAGAAAACTGAAGTTTTATACAGTAACCTGTGATTTCGGGAACGTATAATTTTAAGATGTAAATGAGCTAATTTTGGTAGAAGAATACAAGGATAATGAAAATTAACAAAGTAATCATCAATAATTTAAAGAATATTGAACGATTATTTCATAAGGGGCTTTACACAATTATATGGAAAATATTGGAGTAAATTAAAAAATATTAGTGTTTGTTAAAGTTTACAAAATTAAAACTTTACGAGCGCTTAAAGAAAAATTCAAAAATCATAGTTACATCAGCTAGGATCCCCTTCAAGAGGAACAACTCGACTTAGCCATTTGGCCGGCGGGCTTTGAGGACCCTACTTACTAATTCTTTATGCATGGATGCTGGAAGAGCCAACTGCTTTCCTTGGGATCGGTGCCTAGGGTATTTGGGACGAATTACAATGTGTGTATTATTTGAAAAACTAATATCTTTTAGTAAATTGTAATGATTTTAACGTACGTTATGTGTTAATTTCAATTATAGTATATATAATATTTTGAAATTACAACTTACACTCGATTACAATAAATTTAGTTCTCTTGAATTATAATTTTCCGCTATAGCAGGTCTATATAGTCACATTACCGTGTAGGTAATTTATTGAAATTGTAATTTACTGTCTTTGTCAAATCTTAGTGCACCGATTGTCGCGTCACATGCATTTTGTAGTTTTAATTGTCGGAAAATAACAAATACAATTTAACAATAATATAGCATAAAATAGAGAGAGAGATTTAGAAAGCAAGTATTGAAAGTCACATCGAAAATGTTGTCTTAAAGTCATGTTGTCTTCCCTTCGTATGTGTTCATTCGGCACTATACAACTTTAAGACAAAACTCATATGACTCACAAGTGATTTCTTTCTATGGGCACTAACACAAGGAGATAAAAAACGAGTCTATCATTGAGATGCCAGAACTATATAAATATATTATGAAATATAAAGGAATTATTTTTATGTTTTCAAGTTTTATCCCCTTTTTTTTAATGATCTATCTAACAATGAAATCAATCTAACAATGAAATCACCATCCCTTTCATAGAAAAAAACCAATCCCCACAATAATGTAAAATTAATCAATTATATATATATATATATAGTGGCAATGTTATACTGTACAATATGTGTAGGTGTCTTTTGTACTTGAACCTCACTTAATGATAACAATTTCCTTTTAAGAGAGCCATAATGGATTAAATCTTGAATTAGGTCCCTTTGGTCATACTTCAATTGTTTCACACACAGTATTAATTTAAGCTTTAATTCATAACGGGTAGAGCTCTTAATGGCCACACGTTCTAATCTTGATTCTAGTAAGAGTATTCGGGGAATATTTCAATCCCATAGTCACGGCCTCATAGTAACTCTTATATAGGTGAGTCCCCCAAGTGTGTGTGATCCACACCTTGCGAAAATTTTCGCATCGGTACTCATTCAAGGTTAAACCCTTCCGAACATCACATTTATTAGCACTATATCACCATAGGGATGAGCATAAATAACAAATAAAATAGTGCTATTACAAGTTACACAGAGCGAGTTGTTTCTACCACATTGAACCTTCTTCGTAGGATCTTCAATCACAAATGTTGAGTTACTCCCAAATGTGACTTTTTTAGAACTTAAACCCAATCTCCTCAGTGATTTATTATGTCCATTAAAGACTATAATTTATTTATTCCCTCTTGGACAATAATTTGGTACCATCAATTTGCAAAACTCATATTCTTCGTCTAAACTTCTACACGTCTGCAAAATCTTTTAAGATTTTTTTTAAATATAATCAGATAAATACATGAAATTTTTAATATTGACTTTAGTAACACGTTTGGGCATATGCATCCATTTAGCTTTTGCATTTCACCTGCAAATCTACAATTTAACTTTTAACACATTTCAAGAGTTAGTTTATAAAGAATAATAACATATAAGATGTTTTTATTTGAAACATCCCCATTTTAAAGATATCCCGCTTGAATTGAGTAAATATATGATCTTCACTATTACAATTTATCTCTTATACCAGAAGAATTGCATTTCATGAATCAAGCTAAATGAGATGGTAAAAAACTTTGAATGCGGGTCAATTTCATTATAATTATGAATAATCATTGATATTTAGCACACATAAATCCAAAATTCTAATACCGCTAACTTATGAAACTTCTTTTTCATAATGAAAATAACATTACGATGAATATCTACACTACCATAAAAGAGAGAATGAGGGTTTACTGTTCATTTTTGTCACACTTGTTTTCACACTTAACCGATTTGGGAATTGGTTTGGCAACAGGAAAAATTTTATTCAAAAATACTGTAAGAATTGTCATACGCCATTGTCCACTGCAATATTTCTCACTTGCTTTGAATCTGACACACCATGCTCTTTCTCCTAATTCCCATACTATTAACTATCAACCATATCTTATATATTTAAAATTTTAAAATTATATTAATAAACAAAATTATTGTAAATAAAATGTAAAAAAAAAAACATATTCACTCCGTGCATAGAGAAAAAAATTTACGTCATACCACATAATTTTTCTTGAGCAAAATGATGTATTGAGAAAATTGTTGCGAAAAAATAATAAATAGTAATAAAATAATTGATTTTTTTTAAAAAAAAGACTTAAACGCATTTTTTAACACATAAGTTTAATGTCCATTTAATTATTTTCAATATTCATTTAGATCATTCGATGTGTCTATGACATAGTTCTTGAAATGAGTTTCGAGAGAATATAAAACATTTATCGATTCGACTATCTTACAGTCGTCAATGAATTTTTAAAGTTAGCTTATTATCGAAAATTTCGAAATATAGTTTCAAAATGCCTATTTTGACGTCCCGTAACATTTGTTACGATTAGCCGTTTCATGCACTGTTAACGACGTGCAATACTATGCCGCGAGTACTTCAAAATGATATTAAAAATATAATATTTCGATTTTATTTAATATCCCGTAATGAGCGTGAAAATGAATACAAAAACATAAGTTAATATTTTTTTTTTCCATAAACCTCCGTAATGAGCCTGAAAATGAGCACAAAAACATAAGTTAAAAAAAAATTTGCATAAACCTATATTTTTTTTTTACTTTTATTTGTAGTACATTTTTTTATTAATATTTAATTTAAAAAAATTAAATATATCTAAATATTTACTTAAAAATGCCGAAATTAATATTTTTTTTACCTATAAGTAACTTTTTCAATTATAATTTTTTTATTACTTTTAAATAACTTGAAATGATTTTTTTACTTATAAGTAACTTTTTACATTCTAGATAGTTTAATCTTTTTATTAACATTTAATTTTAAAGACTAAATATATCTAAATATTTTTACTTAAAAAATTTTAAGTTCACATTTTTTTTATATATAGTAGCTTTTGCAATTATAAGAGAACGAGAGATTAATATATATAGTTTTTTTTATCTATAAGTAACTTTTAGAATTATAAGTTTTTTATTTTATTTTAAATAACTTGAAGTGATTTTTTTACTTATAAGTAAATACTACCATAAAAGAGAGAAACAAAAACATAAGTTAAAAAAAATCGAACATTTAGCAAACCTCCGTGCACGTAGGTTTATGCACTTTTTTCTTTACTTTTATTTGTAATACATTTTTTATTAATATTTAATTTTAAAAAATTAAATATATCTAAATATTTACTACCATAAATGAGATTTATTGTTCATTTTTGTCATACTCGTTTTTACACTTAATCGATTTGGAAACTGATTTGGCAACAGGAAAAATTATATTCAAAAATACTGTAGGAATTTTGTCACGCGCCATTGTCTATTGCAATATTTCTCCCTTACTTTGAATTTGACACACCATACTCTTTTTCCTAATTCTCACGCTATTAACTATCAACCATATCCTATATATTTAAAATTTTAAAATTATATATTAATAAAAAAATTATTGTAAATAAAATGTAAGAAAAAAAAACATATTCACTCCGTACATGGAGAAATTTTTTTATGTCATATCACATAATTTTTCTTTAATAAAATGATGCATTGAGAAAATTGTTGCAAAAAAATAATAAATAATAATAAAATAATTGAATCTTTTAAGAAAAAAGACGACTTATAAGCATTTTTTAACACATATGTTTAATGTACGTTTAACTATTTCCGATATTCATTTAAATCATTCGATGTGTCATGATATAGTTCTCGAAATGAGTTTCGAGAGAATATAAAACATTTATTAATTCAACTATTGTACAATCGTCGATGAATTTTTAAAGTTAGCTTGTTATCGAAAATTTCGAAATATAGTTTGAAAATACCTATTTTGATGTCCCGTAACATTTGCTACGATTAGCCGTTTCACACACCGTTAACGAAGTGAAATACTATACCATGATTACTTCAAAATGATATTAAGAATGTAATATTTCGACTTCGTTTGATATCTCGTAATGAGCCTGAAAATGAACACAAAAACATAAAAAAAATATATATATAAATTCACCAAACCTCCGTGCACGGAGGTTTGATGAATTTTTTTTAAATTATGTTTTTGTGTTCATTTTCAGACTCATTACGAGATATCAAACGAAGTCGAAATATTACATTCTTAATATCATTTTGAAGTACTCGTGGCATAGTATTGTACGTCGTAAACGGTGTGTGAAACGACTAATCGTAGCAAATGTTATGAGACGTCAAAATAGGTATTTTCAAACTATATTCCGAAATTTTTGATAACAAACTAAATTTAAAAATTCATCGAAGATTATACAATAGTCGAATCGATAAATATTTTATATTCTCTCGAAACTCATTTCGAGAACTATATCATAGATATATTGAATGATCTAAATGAATATCGAAAATAGTTAAACGTACATTAAACATAAGTGTTAAAAAATACATATAAGTCTTCTTTTTTCTTTAAAAAATCAATTATTTTATTGCTATTTATTATTTTTTTGCAACAATTTTCTCAATATATCATTTTGCTAAAGAAAAATTATGTAGTATGACGTAAATTTTTTTCTCCATGTACAGAGTGAATATGTTTTTTTTTTACAATAATTTTTTTATTAATATAATTTTAAAAATTTAAATATATAGGATATGACTGATAGTTAATAGCGTGGGAATTAGGAGAAAGAGATATTCCATTGCAGCCATTTTTGTACTATAAGTGAAATTTCAATGTAATCTTCGTATCTTATGCTAGTGATTTATAATACAGTAAGATATGGCTATTTAGATAATAAGGTATGGCCGTTGATGAGATTTTACAATGTAAATAATTTTCTTTGTTTTAAGCATTAAAAAAAAAGGTTTCAATATTCAGTCTTTCTTTTTTTAGTTTATCCCATCTATACTTCCTTTTTTACAATTGACACATGGACACATAAATAATTTACCATCGTCCTTCCAACATCGTGTACCCAACATTAAAATATTTATTAAACCACTATGTCTCAGTTTTTCTTTTATAAATAAGCTAACATAAAGCTTCAACTTCACATCTGCAACTGCAAAAACAAAAAAAAATTATCGTTACCATTTACAGCTTCCATACTTTAAAAAATTCTAACTTCTATTCTTTTGAGCTAAATCCTACAAAATGGATAGATAAAAAAAGAGTTTGATCATATACATATATTTTTAAATTTTTTTCTTCGTATTATAAATAATTTGTTTCGATTTAAATTTTTTTTCATCTTATGATAAAACATAACTTTTTTAAATTTTAATTAAATTAAATTTATTTTAAATTTAAATTATTTCAATTTAATTAAAAAAATTTATTATAACTTTTTCGAGTTTTTTACTTTTGTCTGCAATTCTTTTTTTTGTTCTTTAATTTGTTAAATCATTTAATTTCCTCATTTCATGGACACATAGCTCTTGATTATTAAATCAAAATACATTGAGAGTTTTATTACTTTGTCAATTATTTAGCATATATATCATACTATAGCAAATTTTCTTTACTTTTTTTTTTTTTATCGTGAGAGCAAAAACGACGCGTATTATCTTCAATCATTTTCTGTTTACTTTTTTCTCCATTTTCACATGCTACAGTCATGCCTCTCTGCTTCTCCATTTCTGCACATAATCACCCATCATTTTTCACTGGGTTCTTTCCATTTGGTTGACCAAAAAATAATATCGGTCAAAATGTTTACCAATCATTTGAATAATAATTTACTAAGGTGGTTCACTAAAATTCCCCTTAAAGTGGCTATTGCTCTCTCTCACTTCATGCGTGTTTTATCTCTCCACACCAAATGAAACCTTACCAGATTCCCTTACTCTCTCTCAAAAATTTCAGTTCTTGAAACTTTCGAAGGGGAGAGATCTTGAGAAGGCAACTACAGTATGAGGTGAGAAGGCAATCAATTCATAGACAGGTAAACAATTTCTTCTACTAGAGTTGTATAACAGTACCTTCATATTGTTTTCTCAATAATTCATACACTCGTTCTTCAATCATTTACTGCCCAATCAATGCGTCTGTCTTTCATTTATCTTTTTTTTTTCCCTTTTTGGTTACATTTAATATCTATTTTTATTTAGGTTCGTGAAAGTAGCTACTTTTATTGGGTAACTGCAATTGGGTTTTGAAAGTTCATACTTTTTAAAGCTAAATTAGTTACGTTTCGAGTTTATTGCATGAATTTTATGGAAATGGCGATTTGGAATTTACATTTATATTTTTATGTTTACATTTTGGTTTTGTTTAATTAGAATGTTAATGAGGTAAAGATAAATCAAGGAGAAGCTTCTGAAATCAACACCACTTTGGATCCAAATTTTGTAGAGGTAATTACTTCAACTCTTCCGCTTTATATGTCAATGCAGTTTTTTCCCTAGTTACAATGCTGTGCAAAAGAGAAAAGAGTTGTGGTTGTACATGGTAAAGATTTTTAATGTACAAGGCAGTATATGTTTGATTCTAAATGTTTTAATATCTTGCACCTTTACCTGTGATGCTGATTCTGATCAATATTTTTGAATTGACTTTCTTTCTTTGGAAGAAAAGGAAGTGTTCTGTACTAAGTTCAATCGTGAGATCTCTTAAACCTTAAGAAGATGGACGGTGTAAAATGAAATTCCACTTGAAAAGGCAAGAGGAAAGAAAACATCAATTTCAAATTCACTACTCCTTTTGGGTTCAAATAGTACTAATTTGTTGTTTCTTCTATGTTCTAGTGTTTGGGTTTTGCCACATATGGTCCCAGAAGAAGCAGGTGATTTGTGGATGGCTCATAATCTGATCGCCAAGGGTGATACCGTCTTAACTGTCCAGTCAAGTACCTTTTAGTTTCAATTTTAGATTTTCCTTTTAATTCTTGTATGCATTGGTTTATTCCATGTTTTTGCTATTTCTAGAATATATAGCTTTGAATGAATCATGGTACACTTTTTTATGTTGTATTTCGAAATTAGATAAGAATGCCCTATTAGTACTGATTGTTATTGCATGTGGGAAATTTTTGGCTAAACTTCGACTTCATCTTCTAAAGGAAACATCCAATTGTAGGACCTCAATATATTATCTTCGTAATTCGTTGTGGAAGTTTTGAGAAAAGTTGCTTCCGGAGGAAGAGATGCAGAAACTAAAACTTGAAATCAAAGTAGAGGTCAAATATTTTTCACAAATAAAAAAATTCAATTCAAAATCTTGAATTATCAATAAAAACACTAAACCTTTGCAGCTAACAATCTTCAATAATCACTCAATAACCTTCTAATCCACAAGTTTATTCGACTAAAAAAGAATAAAGATTGAACACAACAAATAAGATCACCAACACAAAAATTAGGACTTTGTAATTTATACTAATTCTCAGTTTTTTGCATCTTGTGTGTGCATCGCGTTAAGCAAGTTTAAATTCATTTTATCATAAAAAGGAATACCTGATCATCCTCAGGGGCATGAATATATTTATTTTATCTTCGTATATAGCAGCAAAATACTACAGCATTAAGAATCATATTTATTTTCACTTTTATTCTAGGTCTTTACTATAGTATAAGAGCCTTAATCTCCGGGTGAAGATCTTTTTGCTATTTTTTTTGTTTTCAATTTTCAGATGTTGAAAGAGCATCTATAGCTTCTGCAACCTTCTATTCGGGTTAGAAGAACATCCAGGAGGACTTGCGCAGTTGAAACAATATGGCGAGTTAAAATAATATGATGTTTTATTTATTTTCCTTGTCGATAAAACTAAACATTGATGTAAATGTTTTTCACAAGTGGAAAATTTTATTTTGATCGTACTAATGAAAATGGCAAAATGCAGCTAATATGACACTAAATTTTCTTTGTAATTAACTTTAAAATTTTGTTTAAATATTTAATTTTCTTATCTTATAATAGGATTATCAATATGTGTTGATCGCTGTTTTTATTTCTTTTATTTCTTTTTATTTCAATTTTAAATTCCACAATATAATGGATAACATTTGAGCAGCATGGGAAGGTGCTAATGATGCTTGCATTTCCATTTCTACAAAATGACTGAGACCAATTGTTTTTCCAACCATTGACAAAGTTGAATTTATGCCCTAAGTTTGCTAAATATAATCTAGGATGGAAACATACTAAATCTTGTAAAAAATTTGATTCTGTTTGAAGACTTTTATTCAATGATATTTTACCAATTTTTGGCATGGAAATAAGGTCTTGAGAAGGATAGTTGATTTCTTTCCAAATCATCGCAATAATATATTTTTTTTGTTGAATATCTCTATTTTCTAATGTTTCGAAAATTTAAATATTGGTTGATGCAGTTAGGACACAAGTTTTCACAACCACCAATTAAAGATGTGAACTATTTGAAAACAAGATCCATGTTGAGCGTCCTTGACCTACATAACTATGAGAAGAATTCTAAGAAATGATTGTAGTATACATATAATCTATAGAACATGTCAATCTTTAATTTTTGCTTTATCTATCTGTCTATGATTTTATATCTTACTATTTTGATCCAGTTGAATTTCTCTACATCAGTTTGCTTTCTTATTACAAATTCATTTATTCAGAGATAGATGGTTGAAAATCAGTTCAAACAATTATTAGTTCAAAATGTAATTAATGAGAATTCAACATATTTAATACACTAATATTATCTTGAAAATAACACAGCCCATGCAATGCACGGGCAGGTGACTAGTATTTAAAGAAGCAAGAATTGGATTTGGATCTGGTTATAATATCAGAAGTTCAATCTTGCAAGCCATATATGACTGTCCTTTCC
This sequence comes from Olea europaea var. sylvestris, assembly GCF_002742605.1. Classification (NCBI taxonomy): domain Eukaryota; kingdom Viridiplantae; phylum Streptophyta; class Magnoliopsida; order Lamiales; family Oleaceae; genus Olea; species Olea europaea. The sequence continues at coordinate 138,103 of NW_019229408.1, forward strand.
TAGATGTGACCTTTAGGACACATACGGTGTAATACTATGCATCATTGCGAGCTCAGTCATTGTTGACTATAGTAGTGTGAATAGTATTCTGCATAAATTTCATTTAACTATGGATAACTATATCTATAGTACACGAACCGATTCTACAGCTTGATATAATATTGACTATAGTATTTGCATTTAGATAAATTTCCCCATCTTCCAATTAAATAACAGATACACTACATATTTTGATAGCATTAATATTAAATTGAAGTTATTTTCTTTGGACCATGTTATTCTTCTTTATTTTCTTCCAATATTCTCTTGAACCATCAGAGTCAAGGACAGATGTAGTATACCACCACGTAGAGACTCTTCAAACAACTTCTATATGTAGCATAGCAACGATTAGAGACCAAATATAAATAAACTCCCTTTATGATACCAATCAAGCAATCACCAACACACGACTACCATGCATTTTCACTAATCAACTGTCAAACTAGTCGTGTTCAATTATGCAGATAACCTCTAGGATAAAAAATCACACTTTTGGATCTCTTACTTCTCATAATTGTTTACAAATAAGAATATGTTTTACTTGAGGCCTTCAGTGGAATTAGAAAGCTAAATTTTCAATTCAACAAGAGTTTAATGACTACCAAAAACAAAAGAAAATTGGGTATTTATTTTTATTCATTCTCTTTCTGCCAGAATTATATGTAGCAATAAAATTTTGTTAAATAATGAAAGTTTACATTTACATGTATTTTCCCTTTCATGCATCTCAGTGCGAAAAAGAAAGGTAAGTAGGACTAAAAGCTTTCACAGCTCCTCTCCTAGGTTGGAATGCTGATTACTGGTGCTGCCATTCATTACCTAGGCTTGCATTTCAACTTGTTGATTTTGGTGTAAAACCTTAAGGCACTTTTCAAGTCATATGAAGTCGAGCCACTCTAGATTTATTTCTATCCTTATTATTATTATTTTTACTCTTCTCTCATTCTCCACTTGTCAAACAATTATTGCTGGATGATCCCAAACCACATTCTAATCCTTATCATCCTGAATCATCAAGCCAATCAATATTCCACCCTAAAAAATAAAAATAAAAATAAAAAATTCCAAAACTAAAGAGTACATATATAATGTTATCATGAGCTACTTCAAGACGTGAAAACAACCGTAACAGCTAGTCTTCACATCTCCTGCTCTTATTATAAATCATCAGTATTTTTTTTTCCATATTAATGGACTCATTCCCAAAATATTTCTCCACTTTAGAACCTAGCTTAAACTCATTTTATGAGCTTACTTCTTTTTTCAAGTTAGTGAACAATAGAAGAAAATTAATATTTTATACCTAACCTGTATTTATGGTTTCCAAAGAAACCTTTCAATCACCCAGAAAATGGAATTGAATATAAGTTCCACTTGATTCCAGCATAAAGAAAGCGCACTAAAATTATTGTTTCACATTTATAAGCACAACTGATGAGGACAATTGCATATTGTCGAGTAATTACCACAAACTGAATAATCGCACAAATGAACTACTAGAAAAAAAAATACATATATATAAATTTGAAATTTTCCCCTTATTAAAGTGCAAACTGTAAAACCAATTACTTGTGGCCCATGTAATATTAAAGAAATTAATTTAAGGTGATTAATATTACTAAAATTCTATTGGCCCAATTGAGAAATGGTAGTTTTATTATTGTCTACTTTGATGGAAAGTTGAGAGTTTTATGGGACAAAATGAGACTGCCTCTCTCTGCCTATAAATGTGAATGAAATCCATCAATTAATTCATTCAATAAAAGAGAGGAAAAGTGAGAGAACGATTTCTTTAATTTTAACAGTTTATTATTTTGCAGATAAAAAATTCTCAATTATTGCCATGGATCAAGGTATGTTTTCTTGATCAATTAAAATTCACATGTGAAAATCAAGAATTCTAAAGATCTTGGTATTAGGGTTTAATGTCTTACATGTGGTATCAGAGCCATGATTAAAGAATTCTTGATTTTCCTCTTAAGATTATTGTTTTTCACTTATCGATCCTTAATTATTTCTTATAGATCTCGGTATTAAGGTTCTTGTTGAGATTATTGAAACTAATTATTATTGGAATTCACGGCTGCATAAAATATGTAAATCGTGCGTAGCGTTAAACTGTAAAATTGACTTAATCTATTTGAAGGAATGGAAAAAACCAGAAAGAAATTGCTAGAGTCATTCGTAAAGTCCAATTCTTTATTTGCCTTTGAATATGTGCATTAAAAGTGCCAGAAGAAAAATCTTGACTAAGCTGTAGCATTTTCAAAGGATAAGATTTGATGCTGGAGATCCATTCATACATGACAGTGACCATCGACTTTCAGAATCTTTTATGTCCATAAATTAAATGGACTTGATCACACCTTTACAAAGAATATAGAAAAGGTAGAAGCAGTAACGTGTAAAATTGAAATTGCAAAACCAATTAATGCACGAAAAACATTGGCAGAAGTGTACAGTGTTGCAGAAGTTAGTTTTGATTGCTTAAGATTTAAATTATGGATTAAGTAAAATTATATCTAGTTTAACAACCTTCATTGCCTTGTTTGTGTTATTGTCAACAATGAATATTGTGTGGTAATTATTTTACAAGCAATAATTGGTATAGAAAGTGATTTATTCGAAAGTTTTGATGAGTCATTTATATGAATGTTTTATTTATGTGATTAATGTTCGATTAATGTTGTTTGTTAGTCACCAAAGTGGCCAAACATTATGGTATTTTGAATGCCAAATTACATAATTTATTTATCAATTACTCTTGATATCTGCATTCGCATGCTTCATCTATACCACTGTTCAATGGGCTAAATTTCTCTGACTGGTGTGAACAAGTTCAGTTCAACTTAGGTGTTTTGGACTTGGACTTGGCACTTCAAGTTGAGAAACCTGCCGATCTTACTAATGAGAGCAGTGCTGATGAAAGATCTGTCCATAAAGCTTGGGAAAGGTCAAACAGATCAAGCCTAATGTTTATGCAGATGACCTTAGCAAAGAATATCAAGTCTACTATCCCTAAAACTGAGAATGCTAAGGAATATATGAAGTTTGTAGAAGAACGTTCCCAAACAGCTGACAAATCACTTGCTGGCACACTGATGAGTACCTTAACCACCATGAAATTTGATGGTTCTCGTACCATGCATGAGCACGTTACTGAAATGAGTAACATTGCAGCAAGACTTAAGACTCTTGGGATGACTGTGGATGAGAACTTCCTAGTACAGTTTATCATTAACTCTTTGCCTCCCGAGTACGGTCCATTCCATATGAACTATAATACCTTAAAGGACAAATGGAATGTGAATGAATTGCACAGTATGCTCGTGCAAGAGGAGACAAGGCTTAAGAATCAAGGAACTCATTCTATTCATCTTGTAAGTCGTCAAGGAGCTGGAAAGAAATATAAGAAAAGATCTGGAAAGGGCATTAAGCAAGGACCACTAAAGATAAATGAGTCTTCTGCCCAAATCCACAATAAGGAATACAAGAAAGATGTGTGCCATTTCTGTCGTAAACCTGGGCACCATAAAAAGGACTGCCTGAAACGTAAGGCATGGTTCGAAAGTAAAGGTAAGATTATTTCTTACGTATGTTTCGAATCTAATTTGGCAGAAGTTCCTTATAATACTTGGTGGATTGATTCTGGATATACCACTCATGTTACTAATACGATGCAGGGATTCCTTTCAACCCAGACCATAAATCCAAATGAAAAGTTTGTCCTCATGGGAAATCGAGTCAAAGCTCCAGTTGAAGCCATTGGAACCTATCGTTTGATTTTAGATACTGGACATCATTTAGATTTATTTCAAACACTTTATGTACCTTCCATTTCTTGCAATTTAGTTTCTTTATCAAAACTTGATTCCGCTGGATATTTCTGTAATGGTGGAAATGGATGTTTGAATTTGTTTAAGCAAAATCATCTTATTGGTTCCGCTATTCTTTGTGATGGCTTATACAAATTAAAGCTTGATAACCTTTTTGCCGAGACTCTTTTGACCTTGCATCATAATATTGGTACTAAACGTGGTATACTGAATGAACGATTTGCTAACTTGTGGCATAAACGTTTGGGTCACATATCCAAGAAAAGGATGGAAAGATTAGTAAAGAATGAAATTCTTCATGACTTGGATTTTAGTGATCTTGGAATTTGTGTGGATTGTATTAAGGGTAAACAATCCAAACACACAAAGAAAGGAGCCACAAGAAGCACATAGCTTCTTGAGATAATACACACCGATATATGTGGGCCTTTTGATGTTTCATCATTTGATGGAGAAAAGTATTTTATCACATTTATTGATGATTTTTCATGTTATGGCTATGTTTATTTGCTGCATGAAAAGTCTCAAGCTGTAAATGCTTTAGAGATCTTTGTCAATGAAGTTGAACGGCAATTAGACAGAAAGGTGAAAATTATTAGATCTGATAGAGGTGGTGAATATTATGGAAAATATGATGAAACTGGACAACACCCTGGTCCATTTGCTAAATTTCTTGAAAGACATGGCATACGTTCTCAATACACTGTGCCAGGCACACCACAACAAAATGGTGAGGCTGAAAGGCGTAATCGTACTCTAATAGAAATGGTTAGGTGTATGTTGAGCAATTCATCTTTACCTATTTCCTTGTGGATGTTTGCATTAAAGACTGCCATGTATCTACAAAACAGGGTTCCTAGTAAGGCAGTTCCAAAGACTCCTTTTGAACTGTGGACGGGAAGGAAACCTAGTTTAAGGCACCTGCATGTTTGGGGTTGCCCGGCAGAAGCAAGAATTTATAATCCACATGAAAAGAAGCTGGACTCAAGAACAATCAGTGGATTTTTCATTGGTTATCCAGAAAAATCAAAGGGGTATAGATTTTATTGTCCTAATCATAGTACTAAAATTCTTGAAACTGGAAATACTAGGTTCATTGAGAATGGTGAAGTTAGTGGGAGTTTGGAACCACGAAATGTGGAAATACAAGAAGTTAGAGTTCAAGTTTCTCTACCCTCAACTTCTTCTAATGTTGTTGTTCCTCAAATTGTTGGACAGCATAACAATTTACCTGAACAACAAATAAATGAACAAACACCCCACAATGAAGTTGCTACTAATGAACCTGCATTAAATGAACCACAAGAAATAGCATTAAGAAGGTCACAAAGACAACGTAGACCTGCTATTTCTGATGATTATGTGGTTTACCTACAAGAGACTAAATTTGACTTGGGAATTGTTGATGATGATCCAGTTTCATTTTCACATGCCATTGAGAGCGCCAATTCTGATAAGTGGTTAGATGCTATGAAAGATGAGTTAAAATCTATGGAGCATAATGAAGTCTGGGATGTCGTCGAATTACCAGAATCATGTAAAAGAGTTGGGTGTAAATGGGTCTTTAAGACCAAGTGCTACTCTAATGGTAATATCGAACGATATAAAGCTAGACTAGTTGCCAAAGGTTTTACTCAGAAAAGTGGCATTGATTATAAGGAGACATTTTCGCCAGTCTCCAAGAAAGACTCACTCAGAATTATAATGGCTTTAGTAGCTCATTATGACTTAGAGCTACATCAAATGGATGTGAAAACCGCCTTTCTAAATGGAAATTTAGATGAAGAAGTTTATATGGATCAGCCTGAAGGTTTTTCAGTTAAAGGAAAGGAACACATAGTGTGTAAGTTAAAGAAATCAATATACGGACTTAAACAGGCTTCCCGTTAATGGTATCTTAAGTTCAACGATATCATTATTTCTTTTGGATTTAAGGAAAACATCGTTGACCGATGTATATATCTAAAGGTCAGTGGGAGCAAGTTTATATTTTTGATTCTGTATGTTGATGATATCTTGCTAACTACTAATGATCTTGGTCTATTATACGAGACTAAGAAATTTCTCTCTAAAAATTTTGAAATGAAAGAAATGGAATAGGCAACCTATGTGATTGGAATTGAAATATTCCGTGATAGGTCACAAGGATTGTTAGGGTTGTCTCAGAAAGCATATATCAATAAAATTTTAGAGAGATTTAAAATGGAAAATTGTTCAGCGAGTGTCGTTCCAATTCAGAAAGGAGACAAATTTAGTCTCATGCAATGTCCTAAGAACGACTTGGAACGCAAACAAATGTCAGCTATTCCTTATGCATCTCTTGTTGGGAGCCTAATGTATGCTCAGACTTGCACCAGGCCAGACATCAATTTTATTGTCGGAATGCTGGGCAGGTATCAAAGTAACCCAGGAATTGATCATTGGAAAGCTGCAAAGAAAGTATTGAGATACTTGCAAGGAACGAAAGACCACATGCTCACTTATAGGAGATCTGATAACTTAGAGGTCATTGGATATTCAGATTCAGACTTTGCTGGATGTATGGATACTAGAAAGTCTACATTTGGCTATTGTTCCTCTTAGCTGGAGGGGCTATATCATGGAAAAGTACGAAGCAGTCAGTCATTACTGCATCCACTATGGAAGCCGAGTTTGTGGCATGCTTTGAGGCCACAGTTCAAGGAAATTGGCAGCGGAACTTTATTTCAGGACTTGGAATTGTCGACAGTATAGCCAAGCCGCTGAAACTTTATTGTGATAATTCTGCAGCAGTCTTCTTTTCAAAGAACGACAAGTACTCTAAAGGTGCTAAGCACATGGAATTGAAGTACTTTGCCGTTAAAGAAGAAGTTCAAAAACAAAAGGTGTCAATCGAGCATATTAGCACCAATCTTATGATTGCAGATCCATTAACAAAAGGACTGCCACCAAAGACATTCAATGAACATGTCGAAAGGATGGGCATTATTGAAAATTATCATTAACATTATTATGCAATTTATGATGCTTATGTATTGATATTTTGGGCTTATTTATGTATTGTTTTTGACAAAATATTATTCCTGTCATAACTGTTGGTACATGTACGTGAATGAATTATGCAAATGCTGACAGGGATAGTCTTTTCGAAGACATTAATGTAATGCAATTATCGAACTTCTCATTATGTGTCATATTAGGTAGGGACTAATACTGTAGTACATGGAAGGAATTATGTTTATATGATGGTGTGAAACCGCCATGACTCTTATTAGTCTTTACTTAAGGATGATATATTAAGTGACCAATGTATGATGGATTTTAGCTAATAGTATGCGTATTATGTTATATACCACATAACAAAACAATATTACACTGGCCAAGTGGGAGAATGTAAAACCAATTACTTGTGGCCCATGTAATATTAAAGAAATTAATTTAAGGTGATTAATATTACTAAAATCCTATTGGCCCAATTGAGAAATGGTAGTTTTATAATTGTCTACTTTGATGGAAAGTTGAGAGTTTTATGGCACAAAATGAGACTGCCTCTCTCTGCCTATAAATGTGAATGAAATCCATCAATTAATTCATTCAATAAAAGAGAGGAAAAGTGAGAGAACGATTTCTTTAATTTTAACAGTTTATTATTTTGCAGATCAAAAATTATCAATTATTGCCATGGATCAAGGTATGTTTTCTTGATCAATTAAAATTCACATGTGAAAATCAAGAATTCTAAAGATCTTGGTATTAGGGTTTAATGTCTTACACAAACGTCCTTGTACTTGATGGTTACTTGAGCATTATGCTCCCAGGATCATTACATAGACAACGTGAACATGTCAAAACAAGTAGTAATGGCAATAACGACAGTATGAGGCATAAAAATTTGAAAAGTTCACTGGCTTTCCTTCTCATGCTATACCATCTAATGCTAGTGGCAACTTGCCTAAATGCATTAAATCTTAGTGTGCAATAAAAACATAAACACACACGTATGTTTATTCATGTATTTGAGTGCTATGCCATTTCAAAACTTTTAACCAACCACCTTAGTATAAGATATTTGCTTATGTTCAATTCCAAAAGCTGGGGCACTTACAGTTCTAAAAATCATATCAAATAATCAAAGAGAAAAGTTCATTCACACAAATCACTTAACATGACTTTAGATTGTTGAGAAAATTGGATGATTTGTGTGTAGATTGATTATCAACTAATACAAGAAAATAACAAATACAATTCAATAATAATATAACATAAAATAGAGAAGAGATTTAAAAATCAAGCATTGGGAGTCACATCGAAAACGTTGTCCAAAAGTCACATTGTCTTCCATTTGTGTGGGTACATTGGGTACTATACGACTTCAAAATAAAATTCATGTGACTCACAGCCGATTCTCATTCAATGAGAGCATGATCATAGGGAGATAAAGAACAAACCTCTCATCAAGTTGCCAAAACTAGAGAAATATAGTTTGCTTCTGAAATTCTTCAATTTTTTCAAAAATCTTTTTTTTTAAAGAAACAGTATCTAGATTAGGATGTTGTGATTCTTGAAGAAATAAACAGTCTTGATTATCTTGGGATACCATTTTTTCTTTTCCTTTAATGGACTGAATTGCTTGAGAAAATTCTGGGTTATTTGAAAAATGATCTGGTGGACTGTATTTGACTAAGTAATCAAATTTTCCACTGGGCTGTCCTAGAAGATCCCAAATTTCTTTACCTTTTTCTGTAGCAGATTTATCGGTCTGCTGAGTCTGATTATCTATTTTAGTAGAGGAATCAACAGTCCTCTGAATCTGTTGGGCTTTTGGTAAGTCTACAACCTTCAACGGATTTGATAAGTCTTTACCAGCTACCGCTTGGGCCGGACTAGCTATGGACTTCTTGGGCTCCATAGTACCTGTTGGATAATGGACTTTTAGATCCAAAATCTCTTTTTCCAATTGAGCCACTTTCTTTTGGAGTTGGGTTCTTTCTATTGAAAGGTTCTGGTTGGCTTCATTAATCACTTTGTAATTTCTCTGCATACACTCACAATGTTGGCAGAAAATATTCTGGTCTTTACTTGGAGAGAAGTCTAATGGAGGGTATGAATAATTCTTTAAAGAAGGAGATAAATAAAAATTTATTCCTATCTGTTGTCTTGCTACATCTAATGCTTCTTGAAAATTTGTAAAACCTTTGTAAAGAGGGTTTGGAAAATTTTTAATGCAATCTAAAACTTCTATCCAAGAATGGAAAATTCCTGGATTTTTACCTTTAATAACAACATAGAATTTAAATCTTTGCTTGTTCTGACTAAAATGTTATGATAATGCATTCATGCATGCAAGAAAGTATTTTTGGTCTTTTGGATTCTTATTATAAGAAATCTATAAATTATCTAAAATACATTTTTCTTCTCTAGATAAAGAAATATGCGGTAAAATTTTAAAAGAAATATTACTATTTGGAAATACTATAAGTTCTTGGTTTCCAAACCTTAGTCTGTCTTGTAACATTGGTCTGTTCTGATTAAATGGAGTCTGTGGTAAAAGTCTTGATGCAAATGAATTCCCAAGTGGAATTCCTGGTCTTATAGGCCTTGGCCTTGTCATCTGTATAAAGAAATTATGTTAAACAAATTTAATAATTTCTGTCTATTATTATTCTACTTAATATATTTGTTGCCTTATTATCACTACTTTTAATATGCTCAAATTCTATATTAATTCCTGTATTTGTGATTCTATCTATAAAGTTTAACCATCTTCTTCTGCTACTTCTTTTTGAATCTATTTTCATTTTATTAACAAAAAAAACTATAGCTACACAATCTGTTCTTATAGTTATTTCTTTCTTAGATATAATAAATAGTTCAAAACTATCTAATGCATAATTTATAGCTAATAATTCTGCATCTATACTACTTAAATTTCCTTTTTCTCTATAATTTCCACTGTTGTACCTACAAATTCTTTCTGTACTTTTATCAGTATATTTACTGGGTTTGCATATTAATATAGCTCCCCATCCTATCATACTTCCATCTATTTCTATGATTAAGTATTCTGAATCTAATGGCATAGCTAATTCTGGTAAAGTTTTTATTTTTTCTTTTATTTGTTGGAAAAAATTAATCTAAGTTATTTTGAAGAAGATAATATTGTAGGAACATATTATAAAGATTTAACTAAAATTTTAGAAATTTTAAGAATTACTAAAGATTTACATGTTGAATTAAGAGAAAATATTATAAAGAAAATTTTAGTAGAAGAAATTATAGAGCCTCAACAAAATTATTTAAGATTTCAGACTAATGGATTAAGAATTCTTAACCCAAAAATATTATATAATAGAGGAATTTTTGAAACAAGAACACAATTTTTTAGACATAGTAGAGAAGTATCTGTTCAGTGTATAAGAAACCAAGTAAGAAAACTAAATTTAATATCAGAAGATTCTAAAAGAGAATTAAAAAAGAAAAATTTTAGATTCATGCATTTAGGATTAATAGTTATAGGGATAAAATGATTAATGAGAAAAAATTTAGGATGTAAAGTGTTAGTAACTATATATGATGAAAGAATTAATAACATAGACAAAAGTATGATTGCTAGTACAGAAGTTGATATGAACAATAATAATGGTATAATTTATTGTAATCCAGATTTTTTACTAACTATCAAAGACTTTTCAGATAAAATTAAAATAGGAATTCAAACAAAAGGATATGAAGAGGTAGAAAGTGGAGATAATTTATTAATTAGTATAGGATTTTTAGGAAGATGTTCAAATAATTCTCAGACAAAATATAAGATTTACATAGATAACGTGGTAAATTTAATGAGTAGTAAAGGAATTAATATGGTTAAACCTAAAGAATATTCATCAGAACAATTAGCAGGATTAGAATGGGATATGGATAAATTTTTAGAAAATCAAGAAACAATTATAGCACCACAGGAAGCATTAACTTATAAAGATATTCATGGAAGAACTAGTCTAAGATTTTTAGATTATAATCAAGTACAAAGACAGAATGATCTTGAAGAAGAAACCAATCCGAAAGAAGAACAAAATGAACCATTTCAAAATCAAGTTCATATAGAATTAATAGATGAAGAATTTGATAGAATAATTTATCCAAAAGAATTAGGAATGAATTTAGATAATAAAGAATTATTAGAACTAGAAGATCAAATGTATCTTAATAAGACAATTTCAGAATTTGAATATTTATACTATGACCAGGAACAGAATAGAAGAATAGGAATTATTAACCAGGATAATGATTCAGAAAATTCAAATTTAAGTTATATAAAAGAACTTATGTAAGATTCTAATACATATAGAACCTTTAATGATACTCCTTTTGATAGAACAATTAAACATGAAGCAATGGTTTATGGTGGAGGATTTTCCCCAAGAGGAGCTTATCCTTTATATAATAATACAGAAGGAAAATATATAGCAAGAGGAAGTGAAAGACCCTTAGAAAAGAAAATAGAATTCCAATCAGATCATAAAGCACAAATTTTAAATATTACAGCACATGATCCACAAACATGAAATAATGTAATAGATGTATGGAAGAATACTATAATAGGACATTATATTAGAAATTTTCAAGAAATGGAAGCTTTAGATATGTATAGATACTTAGAAACATTTTTAGGAGAAAGTATAAAAGCTATGTGGGAAGCATTTAAATTAGAAAAGAAAGAAGAATTTGAACAATTAATTAACATGGGTAGTAATCCATACAATTTTGTTAATAAAATACAGATATTAATAACAGGAGCAGATCCAAACTCAGGACATATGAGCATACAAAGAAAAGCTATGAGAAATTTAGAACAACTTAGCCTTTATAAATGGACTAAAGGAAGATATGTTAAGAACTTTTTAAATGAATATCATTATTTAACTTCAATATCAGGAAATACATTTAATCAAGAAATTGGAAATAAATTATTTCATAAATTACCAGGACCATTAGGACTAGAAATCACAGAAAAATGGAATAATTTACCAGCAATAAAAGAAGAATCAGAAAAACAATGGAGTATAGGACAAAGAATACAACATGTAATAAGATGGTTAGAAGACAAATGTGTAGAGTTACAAATTCAAAAACAACTTAAAAAGACAGACTATAAATTCTGTAAAGATATTTTTACCCCACAAACTTATGGAGCCTCTAGTTCAAGAAAAAATAAATATAGTAATAAAGAAAGAAAGAATAAAAGACCTTTTAAGAAAAGACACTTTCTTAGAAAATCTAATAAAAGAAAACCATACTTAGATGAAAAAAGACATGTGAGGAAATTTAAACCAGAAAGAACTTATAAAAATAGACTTAGTTGTTATGTTTGTAATAGTAATGAACATTTATCTAAGACTTGTCCAAAAAGAATAAATAATTATGATAAGAAAAGCACATTAATAGAATGCACTAATGAAGATCTAATACAATTAGATGAATATATCTCAGATAAAGAATCCATTTATAGCATTATATCAATAGAAGATAAAAATTTAGAAGAAAATAAAGAATCTAATTATGAAATAATAGATGAATTCGCTAATATAAGATTACAAGAAGAATCAGAATCAGAATCAGAAGAAGAACTAAATTTAATGAATAATATAATTATAGAATGTTTACATAATTGGCAAAAATATAAAGAAACAGATAATATAGCATGTTACTTATGTAATTGGTATCCAGTAAGAAAAATTAGAGCCAAATGTTTAGAATGTTACAAAGAAGCATGTATAAAATGCTTAGAAGAAAAGAATCTTATTGAAAAAGAAGAAGTCAATCCAGAAATTTTAAAAGAAAAAATTGAAATATCAGAAAAAAATTCTTAGAAAAAGAATTGAAAGTTTAGAAGAAGTGCAAAAATTTATAATAAATAAAATAGAAATGTTAGAATATAATAATAAAGGAAAAACAATAAAAATAGAAGAACAAAGTCAAGGTACAGAATATAAAGAAAAAGAATATGTTCAGGTAATATGTAACCCAGAAAAACTTAAAAGTATTAAGGTAAAATGTTACATAAGAATAGGACAATATGAAATAAAATGTTTAGGTTTAATAGACTCAGGATGTAGTAACTGTATAATTAATAAGAAACTAATCCCAAAACAATATATAACATACTCAGATAAACCAATAGAAGCACAATAAATGGATGGAGAGCTTTATACTTATACAGAATTATTACAATCAAATAGTAAAATTAGTTTTGAGACAAATTGTGGTGGGAGAATAGAATATACCTTACCAAAAGAATCAGTTTGGGTTAGACCTTTAAATATTAAAGATACAGATTTTATTATAGGATTAAATTTTTTATTAAAAGATAATGGAAGTATTACAATTACTAAAGACTTTTTACATTTACAAAAACATACATTATTTACACCAACACAGACTACTTATTTCCCATCAGAGTGCATAGAGAAGCGTGGTGGTAGTAATGGTAATAATTGCAAGTGTGAAAAAGAAAGAGAATGTCAATTAATAGAAGAAGATAATTTAGAAGAAATTGATAATTTAGAACAAATAGATTTTGGAATTATAGAATTAATTGATAATGAAAAAATTTATGATATGCTAATAACAGAACAAAAAATAGAAAATTTAATTTCTAGATTAGAAAAGATGGAAATAATAGGAGAAAATATTTTAAAATACTGGGAAAAAGATAAAATATTATGTGAATTAAAAATCAAGAATCCAGAATACATAATTAAAACCAAGAATATAGAAGCAACAAATTTAGATTTAAAAGATTTTAAAATACATATAAAAGAACTCTTAGAACTAGGAGTAATTAGAAAATCAGAAAGTCCTCATAGATCAACAGCTTTTATAGTTAGAAAACATTCAGAAATTGTTAGAGGAAAAAGTAGAATGGTTATTAATTATAAAAGACTTAACGATAATACTATAGATGATACTTATAACATACTAGACAAGACAGTTTTGATAAATAAAATCCAAGACTGTAAAATTTTTAGTAAATTTGATTTAAAGTCAGGATTTTGGCAAGTAAAAATGCATCCAGAAAGTATTAAATGGACAGCTTTTACTTGTCCAAAAGGACATTTTGAATGACTTGTAATGCCATTTGGAATTAAGAATGCACCAAGTATTTTCCAAAGAAAAATGGAAAGTATTTTTAATAGACATAGTAAGTTTGTAATAGTATATATAGACGATATTTTAGTATTTAGTAAAAATAAACAAGAACATAGAGGACATTTACAAATAGTATTTTCAGAATTTATTAAACATGGTTTAATAATTAGTAAAAAGAAAATGATTTTATTTAAAGAATTTATAGATTTCTTAGGAGTTAATAAGGAGAAGGTAAAATTAAGTTACAACCCCATATTGCTAAAAAAGCATTAGAATTTCCAGATAAATTAGAAGACCTAAAACAAATCCAGAAATTTTTAGGATTAGTAAATTATGTTAGACCATTTATAAAAGATTTGGAAAAAATAGCAGGACCCTTATATGCTAAGACATCTCCTACAGGACAAAGATTTTTTAATCAAGAAGACATAAAACTAGTCCAACAAATAAAAGAAAAAATAAAAACTTTACCAGAATTAGCTATGCCATTAGATTCAGAATACTTAATCATAGAAACAGATGGAAGCATTATAGGATGGGGAGCTATATTAATATGCAAACCCAATAAATATACTGATAAAAGTACAAAAAGAATTTGTAGGTACAACAGTGGAAATTATAGAGAGAAAGGAAATTTAAGTAGTATAGATGCAGAATTATTAGCTATAAATTATGCATTAGATAGTTTTGAACTATTTATTATATCTAAAAAAGAAATAACTATAAGAACAGAAATTTAGCTCGTGAGATTAGCTACTTACTTCACAAGTAAGAAATGCCACACGTGATGGTCTAACTGTATTAACGATATCCGTATCTCGTTATTACTTACGACCATGGTTTATTCAAGATCCAATTATATGTAATTTGTATCTCACAATCATAACTCCTTGTGATCAACAGATTACCTAAAAATTGGATCTTCGGATTCTATTATTTAATATTATTTATTACAAAATTAATTTAAATAAATAATAAATCTCGCCAAAATCAAATGCATTAAATATAGTAAAAGCGTTTACAACCTAAATCGATTGGATCTAGGGCATAACACTTACAAACTCCCACTTGCACTAGATCCAATCACTCACGTATCTAATACCATAAGTATCCACATGACGATCATGTTTCTGTTGTGACAACGACTTTGTCAGCGAATCTGCAATATTATCATCTGTGGGAACTCGCTCTATCTTTACGTCATTCCTTTGTATAATCTCCCTGATGAGATGATATCGTCTTAGCACATATTTGGATCGTTGATGAGACCTTGGTTCCTTCGCTTGCGCGATGGCTCCATTGTTATCACAATAAAATGGTATGGGATCAACAATGTTAGGAACGACTCCAAGTTCATTAATGAACTTCTTGATCCATACAGCTTCCTTTGCTGCTTCAGAAGCAGCTATGTACTCGGCTTCTGTTGTTGAATCAGCGGTTGTTTCCTGTTTGGAACTTTTCCAACTAACCGCTCCATTGTTGAGAGTAAACATATATCCTGGCTGAGACTTGCTATCATCTTTATCAGTTTGAAAACTAGCATCAGTATACCCCTGAATTTTCAGTTCATTTCCTCCATAGATCAAGAACACATCTTTAGTCATTCTTAAGTACTTAAGAATGTTCTTAACCGCTATCCAGTGTTTCTCACCGGGTTTGCTTGAAACCTGCTCGTAACACTTAGAGCATATGAAACATCTGGTCTCGTACATAGCATCGCATACATGATAGATCCTATCGCCGAAGCATAAGGAATCTTATCTGTGCGGCTCTTTTCATCCTGTGTTTTAGGACACATATCTCTTGAAAGGTAAATCCCATGTGACATGGGGCATAATCCTCTTTTGGACTCTTCCATATTAAATCTTCTCAAGACTTTATCTATGTACGAAGATTGGGATAAGCCTAGCAATCTTTTAGATCTATCTCTATAGATCTTAACTCCCAAGATATACGCTGCTTCTCCCATATCTTTCATGGAGAAATTCTTTGACAACCATAATTTT